>NC_068988.1:82244136-82245674 GCF_001194135.2 Octopus bimaculoides
CAAATCCTCTACATCCGACTTCGATTGGAAAATGCTCCGCTTTCCAGCCTGCGTCTTCACATTTCTCGAGGAGGTTTTCATAACAGTCCATCTTTCGAACAGATGTTAGCGTTTTATACATTGTTGTTAAGCAGGTTATGGGTCCATAATTTTTGGTTCATTTGTTTTTTCATTTTCTGGAAGTAGGAGTGTTAAACCATTAACATGCCAAGAGGGCATCATACTAGGATGCTGCAAAACATTGTTGCAAAATTTTGTTAGCAGTTCATGGCTCTCTGGGAAGGCATTCAACCAGAAGTTAGGAATTTTATCCTTTCCTAGTGACTTCCATTTGCTTAACCTGAGAACAGATCTTATATCTTCTACCTTGACACCCTCCCAATTTTGCTCCTCTAAGAAGTCTAAGTCTGTAGATATTCTATCAATCCAAGGGGCCTTTTCATTGTGTGTTTTTTCTTCTGCTCAAATTTTATTCCAAGATTCCTGCACTTCTTCTTTTGATGGGACAGACTTTACTGTAACTGGTGTTTTCCCTATGTTCCTGTAAAAATTTTGGGGGTTATTTTTGAACATGTTGTCCTTGAAGAATCTAATGCACTTTTCATACCTTGCTATGCGGGCAGCTTTAGCACATACCTTTTTTTGTTTGATGGTTTCTATGGTGGCATCAGTGTCAAGTATGGTTTTCATATTATATTTTTTCTTTAATTGTCAGGTTTTTGTAGGTTTGGTAGTCTTGTTAAAATTAAGGTTTTTCAAACATTCTATGTCAGATCTAAGTAGCTTAATTTGGTGTTGAATATGCTCTTGTCAAGAAGGCTTTTTGTGGGAATGTTGTCATTTTCTAATCTTTTCACCACATAGAATCGTTGAGATTTTCGTGGCTATGATGCTCCCCCACTATTTCTGCTCATGATCAGAGATGCACATATCATCAGCCACTAAGGGACATGCTCAACTGGTTAAGTGAAACAACTAACAAGCAAATCTGTGGTATTGAGCAGAATATTTTCTGTAGCCCATCTTCTATACCAAGACAAAACAATGTACATAACACTTCCAATCAGATAAGATCAGAAATCATGAGAGTCACTGCCTGGTACTGCACCAGGGTCAATGAAATAAGTACCAGCTGAGCACTGGGGTCGATGTAATCGACTAGCCCCCCTCTCCCCAAATTTCTGTGGTTTGCTGTGATGCTCTTATGGTTACTGAATTGAAAGTGTTTTGCATAGGATGTGTGCAGTACCCAGTAGTGCAATTTTCTGTATGTTATATATATTTGTAAGTCCTGGTGTTTTTGTTATGTATTTGTCTGAATATTTTTTTATTATACCTAAGGCACCTACTATGATAGGAATTGTTTCTGTTTTTAGATTCCACATTCGAGTTACTTCTATTTCCAGGTCTTTGTATTTTGAAAGTTTCTCCATTTCTTTTAGGGAAATGTTGTCATCTGCTGGTATTGAAACATCAATTAGAAAGCATTTTTTTTCTTCATGATCTCTGACAACTATATCTGGTCTATTTGCCTTAAT
>NC_068988.1:82246002-82247837 GCF_001194135.2 Octopus bimaculoides
ATTTGTTAGGTAGATTGATTTCTTGTTTGTATTTGTCAGTTTCCTTAAATACTGAAAACAGTTTTTTGTTTTGCTCGTGTTTTGTGGCTATTTGTATTAGTTTTCCTTGCTTCTGAAGTAGGTATTTTTGCAGTCCTATAGTGGTTATTTTATAATAGTTTTCTAGCTGTATAAGACCCCTGCCACCTTCTGTGCGTTGTATATATAGCCTTTCTATGTCAGATTTTCGGTGGTGCATCCTAGATCCTGTCATTATTTTTCTTGTTTTCCTGTCTATTTTAGTTAGTTCATTTAGTGTCCAGTTAAGGATATTGTAGCTGTAACTTATAACTGGGACAGCTAAAGTGTTAATACCTATTATCTTGTTTTTAGCATTCAGCTTTGTTTTTAGTATTGATCTAACTCGCCTATAGTATTCTTTCTTTATTTTCTCTTTCATTTGTGTGTGTTATATCCTATCTAGTTCATTGATTCGTAAATATTTGTATGTCTGGCTTTGGTCTAATTCTCTTATTTCATTGGTTTTATCTAGTGTGATGTTGCTACTCTTTATGGGGAAACTTCAATACAGTTGCCTGAAATAATGACCAAATCACTCTTAAATCATACCCAACTATTACCTTAAAAGGGGAAGGATACATTTAAACTATTATCTCATTGTAGATATACAATGCATAGGTGCAGGCATGGCTGTGTGGTAAGAAGCTTGCTTCTCAACCACATGGTTCAAAATTCCATCCCACTGCATGGCACCTTGGGCAAGTATCTTCTATTATAGCCTTGGGCTGACCAAAGCCTTGTGAGTGGATTTGGTAGACAGAAACTGAAAGAAGCCCATTATATATATATGTGTGTATATAAAATATTCATATACATATATATATATGTATGTATATATACATGTGTGTGTGTGTGTGTGTGTGTGTGTGTGTGTGTATACAGGGTGGGTGGAAAGTAACTAGGCATTAGAAATTGCTTATAGAATTTTTAGTATCACTGAAGTCATGATGAAAACATTTTTCAAACAGACAGCACTAATGGGATTTCTCATTTTTTTTATTGTCTTATTTCTTATTTTTTTATTTTCCAGATGGCCTATCGCTTCACTGTTCAGGAGCGAGCTAAGATAGCAGCACATTATGAAGTGTGGAATTCCGTTATTTTGGTTCAGAGATGGTGACGTGCATAGAAAGGTAAGCATGCAACACCACGTCCAGAGCCAATAAAAAGTTGTCATGCAAAGCTGATGACCGCGGGCTCTGTGAACAATGCAAGAAGAAGTGGTCATCCAGCCACATCCCAATTAGTAGGGAACGTGGCAACAGTGCAGGAAATGTTTAATTGCAGCCCACAAAAATCAACACATCAAGCAACTCATGAAAGTGGACTAACAAGACACACAATACATACAGTGTTGCATAAAGAATTGAATTTTCGTCCATGGAAACCCCATTATGTGCTGGAGCTGAAACTTGAAAACAGTGACCACAGAAGTCCAGAACTCCAGAACTCCAAGAAGTCCACATCTCACTCCATGTAATTTTTATCTGTGGGGTTACACAAAAGAGGTGTACAACACAAATCCTCGCACTCTGGAGGACTTGGAGACATGGATTCAAAACATTCTCAATGGTATCCCAGATGACATCCTTCAGAAGGTTGTTCATTCCATCTCTGACCATTTAAGGAAACTGGTTGATACCACTGGTGCTTACATTGAAGTTACTTTCATTTTCCCATGTAATAAAGAACATGTATCATTTGTTTAACTAAATTTGTAAATGGAATATGGATTTTATTACCAATTTTTAATACCTACTTACTTTTCACCCACT
>NC_068988.1:82248185-82251437 GCF_001194135.2 Octopus bimaculoides
TTAAGGCAGTACTCCAGCATAGCTGCAGTCAAATGACTGAAACAAGTAAAAGAATGAAAGAAAAGGATACTATGCCTGAAAAGGGCAGGATGGTTGCAATGCCTGAAAATAAAAAATGGGAATGTCTTCGATCATAGATCTTGAGTAGAGTAATCCTAGGGCTAAAATATAACAACTAAGCAAGTGGCGAAGGAGATGAAATTAATAAGCTTTACTGTGAAAATGGAGAAATTTACTCAGTAATAAAATCAGTTTATAAATGAGAAAAGACAGGGTTGTGTGCTGGTTGTTGCTAGGTGTTAGCTCACAGTTGAATATTCATAAGTGGGAGCAGTGACATATTAATCATAAAATAGATTTACACAACTCTCTGTTCAATATTTTCCAAAGAGAGCCAGGTACTATATTTAATCCTATCATGTTTGACATTGACACCAATCTCTGGTAAATCGCTGTCCGGGAGAAGAGGTCAGATATAAATCAAAGACACTATCTCTGACTTCTCAGTAACAGATCTCTGACTTCTCAGTAACAGCTTTTTAATGACAGGCCATTAACCAACGCCATTAACATTGGCTTATGACAGGACTGTGTCTTGGGCTTTAACAATGACGTTCATCACAATTAAATCTTAGGCATCTATATTTACATTAGAAACTTACCCAGGGATGCCTTCTGCATAAAGAGCATATAGTGAAGTGCAGGCTAACATGCTTAAGTGAATGAATTCAAGTGAATTTTTAACCAATTGAAATTACATCCTTAATGAAAACAATTTCATGAGTGTTGGTGACAATAAATTCCGACCTCAGTGGAATTTGAACTCAGAGCATAAAGCCAGAAGAAATGCCACTGAGCTTTTTATCTGAAGCAATAATGATTCTGTCTGTTTGTTGTCATATATGTAATGTATAGATACATGCAAATACCTATATAAATGGATAGACAAAATAAAATTTTCAAAAAGCATTGAAGTAAACAATACAATTTAATTACAGCTCAAAACTAGTCATCAAATCTAGCCATGAGAAAAATTGCGAAAATATACAGAACAATTTTAAAAAGATATTTCATAAAGATAAGTTTTCAATTGAAAAGTATCAAGGATGACAAAATCTGAAAAACTGAAGTGCAGGCTAACAAGCTTAATTGAATGAATCCAAGTTAATTTTTAACTTATTGAAATTACACCTGTAATGAAAAATATTTCATGAGTGTTAGTAACAATTATTGTCAAACATGACAAGAAATTTTAATTAATTAAAAATTAAGTAAGAACATGCTGTGATGAGTGAGTGTGATGTCCAGTAAACACAGTGACAATTCTGGACATATTGCAGTCATATTTAACCTCTTCAGTGAAGTACTGTCTAATATTTATTTACCAGGACTTCAAATGACAAAAAGGATATAGGGTTTTTGCATGAAAATTATTTACTAATAAAAAGAAACTTTTAATAAAGACACTGGGTAATTTCATCCATCTATTTTTAACTTAAATATAACATCTCTAGATGTAATAATTTTCCCCACTTACGCATGGATATTCTGTTAGAACAAACTTTACTGCAATAGAAACTATGACAGAAACTCCCATATAAGCTTTTGGTGCAAAATGCACACTCGTTTATCTCACTAGTGGGGAAGTGCAGGAGGTGGTGAGAATTTTAACTCCCCACAAGCAATATAAACAAGCATGCATTTTGCACCAAAAGCCTATATGAGAGTTTCTCTTATGGTTTCTACTGCAGTAAAGTTTGTTCTAACAGAACATCCATGTTTAAGTCAGGTTAGATATTACCTCTCAGTATTAATACTGCCTTTGTCACTAATATGTATATTAATATCTCTGTTGGAAATCAACTTCCAACCTGATTGTCTTACATATTCTTCCTTCTTTTTTGAACCCCAACCAACTCTTATTCTGTGATATTTTACTATATTTCAAACCCTCTATATATTCAAAGGGGCTGGCATTTAAGACCTTCTTCCCTAAGCAGTCTGCCAGTTTGTAGATGTTTTTGGTTGAGACAAGATTTTAGTCTCAAAACACTTATCATTGGCTACTTCTGTCCTATCTCATTACTAAACCAAAATACAACAAACAAAGACATTTGATAATGCAGTCTGGGACAAAGCATGTGTCGAATATGGGGGATAGCTGTGCTTAATTTGAGATGACCTGGTGTTAAACAACAACAACAACTAAATGATAACTACATCTACAACACCAAATATCACAATTGTCAATTGCACAGTACTCCCACTACATACACTCCTTTACAGTACATATTTATAGGTGTGTAGACTGGGCCATTGAAAATTGCTTATCACTATTTACACTCTTTACATATTTACACCTGAATGGACTGAGCCACTGAGAAATGCTTTTGCCTCATAAAACCATGAGCCAATGAAGAGGTTCCATGCAGCTAACCAACGCACTAGAAATAGTTACAAGACGGCGAGCTGGCAGAAACGTTAGCATGCCGGGCGAAATGCTTAGCGCTATTTCGTCTGCCGTTGCATTCTGAGTTCAAATTCTGCTGAGGTCGACTTTGCCTTTCATCCTTTCGGGGTCGATAAATTAAGTACCAGTTACGCACTGGGGTCGATGTAATCGACTTAATCCGTTTGTCTGTCAATGTTTCTCCCCTCTATGTTTAGCCCCTTGTGGGCAATAAAGAAATTAGAAATAGCTACAAAATTTCCTTCAAACTATACCCTACCATCCACACAAGAATAGAATGAATTAGACATTATAGTCCTAGATCTATGAAAAGGTATGGTCATAAGTAGAACACCTTTGCTCGTTAGTCAACTGAATCAGGGCTGACCTGATCAATAACTCTTAAAATGAATGTCTAGTCTTAATTAACATAGAATTCTTTCATTAAGGTACAAAGCTGATTTCTCATATATATACATCATCATCATCATCATCATCGTTTAACGTCCGCTTTCCATGCTAGCATGGGTTGGACGATTTGACTGAGGACTGGTGAAACCGGATGGCAACACCAGGCGCCAGTCTGATTTGGCAGAGTTTCTACAGCTGGATGCCCTTCCTAACGCCAACCACTCAGAGACCCCAGTGCGTAACTGGTACTTAATTTATCGACCCCGAAAGGATGAAAGGCAAAGTCGACCTCAGCAGAATTTGAACTCAGAATGCAACGGCAGACGAAATAGCGCTAAGCATTTCGCCCGGCATACATATATATGCATATATATATGTATATGTATATATAT
>NC_068988.1:82251538-82253531 GCF_001194135.2 Octopus bimaculoides
TATATATACACACACACACACACACACGCACACATTTGTGTGTGTGTGTATATATATATATATATATATACACACACACACACACACACACACACACACACATTTGTGTGTGTGTGTGTGTGCGTGCGTGTGTACAAGTGTGTGAAGATACAATTGATTCATTTAAATTACTGTTAATTTGTGGACAACTAAAGCCTTGAGATATCTAGTTATATCCTTTGACATAACTAAAAATAAATATAATTCGGGTTGATTCAATTAATTATATTCTTCTTCAAAAATATGTGATTTTGTGCTAAAGGTAGAAATCAATATTTTTATTATTAGCATTAATAAAAAGCAGTGAGCTGGCAGATTCATTAGAGCATTGGATGAAATGTTTAGTGGCATTTCTTCTGGTTCTCTACATTCTGAACTCAAATCCTGCTGAGGTTGACTTTGCCTTTCATCCTTACGGGGTTGATAAAATGAGTACAAGTTGGGCACTAGAGTCAATGTAACAGAGTAACCCACTCCTCTAAAATTGTGGGACCTATACCAAAATTTGAAACCATTATTATTACTAGTGGAACTAGTGAATATTTCACAGAATTAATGGTAAACTTATTGGGTTATTTCTGAAAACTTTATCCAAAAAACCTGAAAGCATAGCCTGTGTTGTGTCTATCAAAAGACAGTCACTCATCTACTAATCATTGAAATGTGAAAGAAATTGGAATACAATGATTACTTAATGCACTTTATATATACACTTTATATACTTTATGCACAATTTTATAGACTTAATACACAGCACTCATAAACTAAATATTCACATTTATTTTTCCATTTCTCCCATAAACAAAAAAAACATGTCCCATACATATGATACAGCCTTTAGTTAAATAAGCGTGAATATTTCATGGAATTGCACTTATGTGCATGTGTTAGGTGATAGGTGTGCATGTGATAGGTGTGCATGTGCATGTGTTAGGTGATAGGTGATAAAAAAAACTTATTTCAATTAATAAAATATATGCTTTCACTATCCAATCACCACCACCACCACCTTCATCTCTAGCACCACACCTCCATCTCCACCATCACCACCACCTCCATCTCCACCACCACCATCCCCATCATCATCTCTCTCCCCATCTCTCCCCTCTCTCTCTCTCACTCTCTCGTCTCTCTCTCTCTCTCTGTCTTTCTTTAACCTCACTATCAGAACATCACCCCTCAACTAAAATTATATTTTTAACTCTCTTCTACTTTCAACAAACTTTTTTAACCACGTAATAAATATTACATTCCCCCACCTCATGTCATGGACGCTTGTCTCTCCCTCTTCCTGTCTCACTTTTCGCCTTATCCTTTTTTCTCTCTCCTTTTTCTTTTTCCTCTCTTTCCCTTTAACTAATCACATGAAAGTGTTACAATTACATTCCCTCTACTTCACATCATGGATGCTTCTCTCTCCCTCTTTTTCTCTCTCCCACTTTTTCTCTGTCCCTCTTTTCTTTTTCCCTCTTTTTCTCTAATCATGTGAAAGTGTTACTGACAGGCTAAGTAACACAATGACAAGCAGAATTATTTTAAGATCATAATTAAGGTGGCAAGCAGACAGACTCATTAGCACACCAAGCAAAATGCTTTAGCAGTATTTCATTTGTTGTTACATTCTAGGTTCAAATTCCACCTAGGTCGACTTTGCGTTTCATCTTCTCAGGGTTGATGACAGAAGTACCAGTTGAATACTGGGGTTGATGTAATCAACTTACCCCTTCTCTCAAAATTTCAGGCCTGTGCCTATAGTAGAAAGAATTATTATTATTATTATTATTATTATTATTATTATTATTATTATTATTATTATTATTATTATTATTGAGTGAGAGAGCAGTGCATGCCATCAAAGTGACACTGGGGTAAAATATACGAAGCCCATTATACCCATCATGACTACCTGTCTGATAAGGGTACACCAGGCACATGCATCACAACCATATGTGCG
>NC_068988.1:82254006-82257139 GCF_001194135.2 Octopus bimaculoides
ATCATCATCATCATCATCATCATCATCATCATCATCATCATCATCATCATCATCATCATCATCTAGCTAGCAGAATCATTAGCACACCAAGCAAAATGCTTAGCAGTATTTTATCTGTTGTTACTTTCTGAGTTCAAACTCTGCTAAGGTCAACTTTGCCTTTTATCCTTTTGGGGTCAATAAAATAAGTAGCTGTTGAACACTGGAGTTGATGTAATTGACTATCCCCCTCCCCCAAATGTCAGGACTTGTGCTTATAGTTGAAAGGATTATTATCATTGAAGAAGTAAAAGCCAGTAAAATTGCTAACATAGAAGACTACCAGACAAAATACCTCACAGTATTTGGTTACAACAGTTAACATTATGAATTCAAGATATGCTGGAGTCAACTTTAATCTCTCCAAGAATAAATATTAGTCATTTATTTTACTGTCATCAAAAGATGGAGCTAAACCCATAACTTTTACATTACAGGTCTTCCATGACTGCTTCCGTTGATGTGGTTTACATGCAACTTGAAAATCTGTAAGCTGAAACTTATAAGCTGTCAGGACACTTCATCCTGCAAAAACTTCCTGAAATTCATAAACATGTTTCCTGAAATTCACTAACCCTACCCCTGACATGCCTATGCATACTCTTTTGCTTGTCATTGCTGTTCTTCTTTACTTTTTCACGGTTCTTTCTGCCCTTCTTTTACCCTTTTCTGATTAGTTGTAGTGCAGCTGAGCAGTGTATACAACATCAGTAACTTTATTGCAGTTGACAAAATACTCAGTAGTATCTCTTCCAGCACTTTACATTCTGAGTTCTGCTGAGTTTGTCTTTCATCTTTTCATGGTCAATAAAATAAGTACTAACAGAACACTGGAGTTGATGTAATCAACTAATCTTCTCTCCCTCAAAATTTCTGGCCTTATGCTAAAATTTGAAATCATTATTATCCCTATTATTATATAATGTTGGAGAGGGAATTGAATAGACTTGTTGTTCTGGGAAGGAAGGATTAAGTTCAGTAATTAGTGACAAGCCTAAATACTGACACATAGAAGGATTGCCAACAAGAGGATTGCAGTTGTGTCTGGTAGATTATTGTTACAAACTTTGCTGCTACTCTGGTATAAACGTATCAAATCTAGGCTTTTGATTTACGTTATGACTTCAAGCTGACTTAATATTTGTTTCTGAGGGTGTATTATTAGATTTGAAATAAATTATAACTTAACACTGTAAGAACTAAGTTATAAAGAAATTTTAACATTTTGGTAGATATGCAGTACTCATCTTGAATACCTTGAATATATATCTCTGGATGATTGCCAGGTGGGATTCAGTGGAATTAATATGTAACTATGGAATTAATGTGTTAAATACCCTACACTGCTTGCCAGCATATTTGTGATTTTGAACCATTGTAAGGAATCAGAGATATTTTATAAAGATAACAAAATAGCAGCAACAGTAGAGTGATAGACTAAATATCTGATATATTTAATAAAATGCAGACGTCTGACTGGGTGGATCCTTCAAACTTTCAAAACAAGAGAAAAGAAAACTATGATGGTTCTCTGAGCGACTTTCGTTCTCAGCCACATAGATTACTGCTCCCAGTTGTGGTCATCAAACAGTGTAAAATTAATGACAGAACTCGAGGCGATCCAGAGAAGATTGATACAATGCAATACAATACGGTTTTGACCAATCGGCATGCCGCTTAAACATTACAGTTTGCTGGGTACACCGATATTACTGGCACAGATCCCACCTTCATTTTAAGCAATTAGCTTGCAGTTTGCATGTAATGGTTTTATGAGTGAGCAAACTTAGTTGGTTTTGGTCATTTTTATTTCAATCAATGTGAGTCTTCTGTAATTTGTTTATATTCGTATGTTAAAGATATTTTTCAATCCACATCATTAACTGGTTGTTATATTATTGTTGTTGTTTCCATTCAGAACAGGTTTGAACATCTTAATAAAACGTTTTTCTTTTATCTTTCTTCCAATCTTATTTGTGTCATGTGGTTTGTGGAAAGGAAAGATTAGAAACATTTTCTGACCACATGTTTCTATATGGTCACTCAAAAGGAAGAAGTGAGTCATTTTATTACAGTTGTCAAGAACTCAACTGTCAGGTAAATACATTTCGAAATCTGTTGATTACTATGAACATAAGAAAGTGCTAATTAAACTTTATGCACATTACAAAAAATTTTTTTTAATGTTTAACACACTTCAACTCTATAAAAAATTTTTTTTAAATACAATAATAAAAAACATGAAAACCAGACCATGTCTTAACTTTATTCAACTGATATGTGTGTTTGTGTATGTGTGTGTGTGTGTGTGTGTGTGTGTGTGTGTGTGTGTGTGTGTGTAAATACACACAGACACAGACATGCATATACATACACAGATACACATCATCATCATTTAACATTCATGTTCCATGTTGGCATGGTTGGGTGGTTTTGACAGGATCCAATGACTCCAAGAACCGTCTTGTACTCTGATTCCTGTTCAATTGCATATATATGCACACACATACATATATAAAGATGCATACACATAGATATATGCAAACATATACACACAGACATGTGCACACATATAGTGTTAGTATAGGGCATGGGCTGTTCCTATTAGGGTTTCTTTGAGACAGTGAGTCACATTGTGGGTCCAGGTATAGCTTCTATGCTTTTTTTTTATCATACTCAATACTCTGATTATTACTGGTATTGTTTTTACCTTCATGCTCCACATTTTGAATATTTCATTTATGAGATCTTTGTATATTGACAGTTTCTCCACTTCTTTTTGGGACAATATTTTGATTAGAAGGGATTACAAAGCACATGCTTTTTATCCTGCCTTGATTATTATGTCTGGATGATTTGCGTTAGTTTCTTCATAAGTTTGAACAGACATATCCCAGATGACTGTGACCTGGTTGTTGTCATGAACCTTATTTAGTACTTGTTTATACTATTTCTTGTTTGTTTTTATATAGTAGTATTGGCATATTGCCCAGTGAACATAACTACTTAGTCATGTCTGTATATATATATATATATATATATATATATATATATATATATATCTATATATGTATGTATGTATGTATGTATGTAT
>NC_068988.1:82257149-82260315 GCF_001194135.2 Octopus bimaculoides
ATATATATATATATATATATATCTATATATGTATGTATGTATGTATGTATGTATATATATATATATATGTGTGTGTGTGTGTGTGTGTGTGTGTGTGTGTGTGTGTGTGTGTATTCAGATTTTGTCAGGACTGGGTTGTCAGGGATGAGGAAGTCAATTGTGTTATTGTTCTGGCTGCACATTGCGCATTTGGTGTTACATCCTGTTTACATTATTTTGCTCTTATAGTTGTTTGTAGTCAGGCATTGGTCTTGTGCAGCAATAACCAGTCCTACCATTTCTACTTTTAGTCCAGAGCTTTTGAGCCATTGATGGCTTTCAGTTAGGCTCACTTCTTCTCTGTCAAGCCTCGCAGAGTATTGGCCATAGAGTGATTTATTTCTTCATTTCTTTTTTAGTATATTATGTAGTTCTGTTTCCTTGTTCTTTTTTTTGTATCTCTTTAATCATTTCATCATCATCATTATTGTTGTTGAGGCCGTAAGCTACCAGTACTGTGAGCATGCCAGGCAAACTGCTTAGCAGCATTTCATCCTCCTTTACATTCTGGGTCCAAATACCACCAAAGTCAACTTTGCCTTTCCTCGCTTTGTGGGGTTGATAAAATAAGTACCAATTGAGTACTTGGATCAATGTAATTGACTTACCCGCTCCCTCAAAACTGCTGGCCTTGTACCAAAATTTCAAACTATTATTATTATTATTATTATTATTATCAAGGTAGTGGGCTTGCAGAATTTCTAGCACACAAATCAAAATGCTTAGCAGCATTTCATCCGTACTTACGTTCTGAGTTCAAATTCCGCCGAGGTTGACTTTGCCTTTTATCGTTTCAGGGTCAATGAATTAAGTACCAGTGAAACATTGGGGTCAATGTAATCGACTAGCCCTCTCCCCTACAATTTCAGGCTTTATGCTTTTAGTAAAAAGGATTATTATTATTATTATGATGATGATGATGATGATGATGATTGTGTTGTTGTTGTTGTTGATTTTCTTTATGTTATTTTTTGCGTTTTCTGTTGCTTTTATCCTAACCAAAATTATGACTTTTCCCATAACATTTTTTCTGACTCTATTTCTGTTCACTTTATAAACATATACAAATGCATGTACATACTTAATTATGTACTTTTACTTTATTACTATACAGCCTCAACTTTTATGAATGATTGGTATGTCTACCATTGTTACTATACTCGGAACAATATTTCCAATAGACTTAAGATTAAATATATGACCATAATCAAATCGAATGACAATGATAAATAGGCAGACTTACTTCATTACTATTTGATGTTAATTAACAGATGATTTATTCTATTTCTCTATTTTGATATATTAAACTCATCACTACATTAACTGAGCTTAATTATCAGTCAAATAAATCAGATCATTATTAATATATTATTATAGATATGCTGAGGTTACTCTCTTCAAGACTTTTAGTCTGTCATTATCAACATTAGTATATATGTCAGGCTGCTATTTATTTTATCAAGCTCTATTCATTGAATTGCTAAGTTACCTTCATTGCAGTAAAGGGATAGTGCACTATTTTATGTTTGTAGAGAGTGAGATCCATTAGCTTTATTTCACTGAGGACTCCTTGGTACCAGTGCCGCAAAAATCACACCCAATCCACACTGTAATGTAGGTGGCAAATGAGTGAAGAAAGTATAGGATTGTGAGGGTCCTTTAGTCTTGTCTTACTGGAGACTTGGCAACCTCTCTAATGTTG
The DNA here is from genome assembly GCF_001194135.2 of Octopus bimaculoides. Classification (NCBI taxonomy): domain Eukaryota; kingdom Metazoa; phylum Mollusca; class Cephalopoda; order Octopoda; family Octopodidae; genus Octopus; species Octopus bimaculoides. The sequence continues at coordinate 82,258,891 of NC_068988.1, forward strand.
GTGCCATGGGAAAGAACATCCAATTCACTGGGTAAAGTGGTAGGTAATAGGAAGGACATCCAACCATAGAAAATAACCCAAATGACATATATAAGCTGCAGTCTATGTGAGTAAGGGATGCCAATAAAAGGACTTAGACCATGAGAAACCATCCAACCCAAGCCAGCATGTCTGTGTTGTTGTTATTTTGTTTAAAAGTATGATGTTAAAGAAGGAGCTGCATGCATCAAATGTTTCTTACCTATTAAAAACTCCTGACTTAATCCAAGGGAGATAACTGTCCTTACCATGTCATTGTCATCATCACTATTATCATCATCACTATTAACATCATCACTATTGTTGTCATTGTTATTGTCCTCGTTGATATCATTATCATCATCGTTTTCCATGCTAGCTTGGGTTCGATGGTTTCACATGATCCAAATTCTTTCTTATTGGGATCTACTACTCACATAGACTGCTGCTCATACATGCCTACAATATATCAAGGTTAGGAATCAAGGGAGAATATTTAATTTGTGCATCCCTGCAGCTTAAAAAAAAACAATACTATATATCTCAGGTCGCTCTCAAGCGTTACTCATAACATGCAACCCAGTACAACCTGTTGCATGGTCAGGTCGTTGACAACTAAACTGGCAACCCCACCAAGCTTACTTGGTGAGGAGGGTGATTGTTGGACACCCTGCAAGATGAAAAATAAGACCTGTCTCATAAAATTGGCGATGCCCCAGCATGGCCACTGTTTTGAGTTGAAACTGATAAAACAATATAATTAATGAATTAGCACATCATTGAAACTGTGTTTTTTGGCTTAGTTAAAAATGGAATCAGGATCTAAAGAGGAAAAGGTCATCCATTTAAATTTGCTTCTAATGTTTTGCCAGAGACTGCAAGAAACTGAGAGAGAAAGGAGTTGCTATTGTAGTGAAATCTTGGACTGAAGGAGTGATGTAAGAGAGAGAGGTGTTAGGAGGGGGGGATGTAGAAACTATGTGACCCATATACATTTGCCTTGGCCCCCAAAGAAATGCCTTAATGAATTTAAGAAATATTGAGTGGTAAAATGTTTATTTCCCAACCACTTGGTTCCACTTTTAGTCTCATTGTATAACCCCAAGGGCAATTGTCTTCTATTGCAACCTCAATTCAATCAAAGACTTATAAGTGGATCTGATAAACAGAAACTAAAAGAAACCTGTCATAGGAAAAAAACTTTTCATCTTAAAACTAGAGCAAAAAAGACTTAAAAGCGATTCTCTCTCCTTAAGCACAAAAATTCCCTCTTCCTCCCTCTCTCTCTCTCTATGTCTCTCTGTCTCTCTCTCTCTCTCTCTCTCTCACACACACTCACACACACACACTGCCATGATAACAGCCTCCATGAGGACAGAAAACATATCTCTCTCTCTCTATATATAT
>NC_068988.1:82260720-82263221 GCF_001194135.2 Octopus bimaculoides
CGGAGATGTAAACACACCAGCATCGGTTGTCAAGCGATGTTGGGGGGACAAACACAGACACACAAACACCCACACACATATATATACATATACATATATATACGACGGACTTCTTTCAGTTTCCGTCTACCAAATCCACTCACAAGGCTTTGGTCGGCCCGAGGCTATAGTAGAAGACACATGCCCAAGGTGCCACGCAGTGGGACTGAACCCGGAACCATGTGGTCCGTAAGCAAGCTACTTACCACGTATGTATGTATGTATGTATGTATGTATGTATGTGCGTGTGTATGTATGTAGTGTGTGTGTGTTTGTACATATGCAATGTGTGTGTGCGCATGTTACTGTCTCCTTACTCTGACATCACGTAATAGATGTAAACAAGCGTATCACTATGCAAGTGATGTCCTTCATTCTCAACCTTTCATGTAAACATGTCTGGTCATGAAGTGGCAAATGAGAGAAGAAAGTATAGGGTTGTGAGTGTCCTTTAGTTTTGTCTTACTGGGGACTTGGCAACCTCTAATGCTGGTGCCATGGGAAAGAGCATCCAATTCACTGGGTAAAATAGGAAGGGCATCCGACCTTGCCTGGAAACAGGTGAGGATTGGCAACAGGAAGGGCATCCAGCCATAGAAAATTCCACTTCATGAAATTCAATCTAACCCATGCAAGCATGGAAAAGGGGACGTTAAAACAATGACAATGATGATGATTTCTAATTAATATTTCCGATGTGATAAAGTTTAGATGATTTAAAATCTTCATTGACTTTAGATTTTAATAAAGCAAATGAAGAGATGAGCAGCTTTGCATATTTTTCTTAATGCTAGATTTTAATAAACAAATTCTTTCTTTTATCTATTTTACTGCTTTACTAGTTTCAAGTAATGAAAAATTATGACCATAATGGGTAAAGTTCCCTTCTGAGGAACAAGTTCAAGCAAGATTGTTTATGGAAGACCAGCAGTTGCCCATGCATACCAGCCTCCCATCTCCATGTCACAGACATTATCCAAGGGAAATGCAAAGGCCGATACAGCTTGGCACCAGTGACATCGCAACTCATTTCTACAGCTGAGTGAACTGGAGCAACATGAAATAAAGTGTCTTGCTCAAGAACACAACACAGCTCAGTCCAGGAATCAAACTCACTGCCTCATGATTGTGAGCCCAATGCTCTAACCACTTAACCATATACCTTCACTATATGTATATATGTAAATGTATTTATATACATGTATATATATGTATATAAGAAACAAGTTAAAAAATAATGGTCATTATATATTATATGTATATATATCATCATCATCATCATCATCATCATCATCAGCATCATTTAACGTCTGTTTTCCAAGCTGGCATGGATTGGATGGTTTGACTGGTAACTGGGAATCCAGTAGGCAGTACCAGACTCCAATCTGATCTGGTAAGGTTTCTACAGCTGGATACCCTTCCTAGTGCCAACCACTCCAAGAGTGTAGTGGGTGCTTTTTACATGCCACCAGCACAGGATTCAGGCGGCACTGGCATCGACCACATTTGGATGGTGCTTATTACATGCCACCAGCATAGGAGCCAGTCAGGCAGCACTGACATCAGCCACAACTAGAATTTCCATTTTGATTTCAATCTTGATTTGCTTTTGATTTGGATTTTTGATTTGGATTTTGATTTTACTTGACTCAGCAGGTCTTCTCAGGCGCAACGTATCACCCAATGATTCAAGGGTACTTTTGAATGGGCTGGTTATGCGACACTGGTATAGGATTCAGCTGTGATCTCACTTTACTTGCCGAGAGAGAGAGAGGAAAACAATTAGTTTTAAATCTCTGAATTAGAAGTAGTAATGGTACTACAGAGTAAAACATAAAGTGGCAGTCCTGATTAGGATGATGTTACTACCTTTCTTCGCCTCAGGAAAACATCTTTTCCAGCTGGCTACCAATGCACAGCTGTGTCCTTACACCTCAAACAAGGGAGCTTTGAAGCTGAGTGGGGACATTAGCTCCTTGTTCGAGGTGTAAGGATGCAGTTGTGCATTGGTAGCCAGCTGGAAAAGATGTTTTCCTGAGGCTAAAAAAAGGTAGTAACATCGTCCTAATCAGAACTGCCACTTTATGCTGACAAATAAATTTTACTCTATACATATACTTCCTTCCTTTCCTGAGTGTCTGATAATACAGTACTTGTACCATATCCTCACGTTGTTGTTTTTTCTTGCTTGTTCTTCTTTGTTTAGATTCACTATATATATATATATATATGTATATATATATATAATAATATTAGGGACAAAATCCAAAATTACAGGTAAAAAACTCAATTAAAATCAATTTATAAAAAATTAAAATTAAATTGAGCCTTATAGATAAAGTATATATAAAATATATAGTTTTAGGGAAAATAACCAATTTTCAAGAACTCATCGATGAAAATCCACTATCACATATAGAAAAATTAATAATTAAAAGCACAATAAATGAGTATAATATAAA
>NC_068988.1:82264640-82270893 GCF_001194135.2 Octopus bimaculoides
ATATATATATATTTATGTATAGAGTAAAATCTATACATACATATACATAGTAAAGACCCCTTTTGGTCATGAATGACCATAGGATTGCACCTAGAAAGTTCCCCTCTGAGACACATGTCTGGGCAAGCTTGTCTATGGAAGACCAGCAGTCACCCATGCATATCAGCCTCTCTTTTCCATGCCACCAATGCTATCCAAAGGAAAGGCAAAGACTGATACAGCTTGGCACCAGTGACATCGCAACTCATTTCTACAGCTGAGCGAACTGGAGCAACGTGAAATAAAGTTTCTTGCTCAAGAACACAACACACAGCCCAGTCTGGGAATCAAACTCACTACCTCATGATTGTAAGCCCGATACTCTAACCACTGAACCGTGTACTGTCACATCGCCATGACTGGGGCACCACAATGAAATGTTTTAGTCAGTCATATTTATTTTATTGATCTCTACCATTTTATTTTGATGTAGACAGACACACACATGCATATACACATTCACACACATAAGTTTTTAATTTGAACTCTTTTTATTATATATTTTATATTTAGGACTCACTTTCTTTAATTTTGGGATGCTTTGTAATATATGCTGCAAGTTCCCATATTAGTTTAGTGTGACCCTGTAGTCAATGTATGGCTTTCTGATCAGCAGCAACAAATTCTCAATGTTTATGACGTACCTTTGATTAGAACCAAGAAATAGATCAAAAACAAAATTTCAATCAGAAAAAAATTATCATTGCACAAAAAAAAAAATAATTATATAAATAAATGACTGGATAAAAATATCTTTGTTTACTATTTTTTTAATGTAATTTCAAAATTCTAAGAAAAATGATAATTTAATTATATTTTATTTCTCTTTTTCCAACATTTGTAAATATTTCTGATTGAATGCCAGAAATAAAATCTAAAATATTCAATACTTTTAATGAATCAATGCTTTATTATTATAATTGTTATTATTTTTATCATCATCATCATCATCATCATCATCATCATCGTCATCATCATCCGTGATGCTTTTGCTCTGGCAGATGTTACCAACACTATACCAAAGAGCAAGCCATATCCTTAGAGCCATTCCTTCTCCTTCAACTTTCTAACACCCATTCCTAACAACTTTCCTTCAACTTTCTAACATCCATTCCTAACAAGGCTGTTTTCTGCAACAGTTCCATCCTGATAGTAATTCCTTTCTTCTCAAGCGAAGCATTCAAATCTTACACTAACTGCTCCCAGTGTGCCAACCACAATTGGTACCACTTCTAAGTACCTGATTTTTTAATAGGTTCCTGATTTTCCTCTTCAGCTCTTGATATTTTTCAGCTTTCTAAGGCAGCAAGCTGAAAGAGTTGTTAGTTCACTCGGCAAAATGCTTTGCAGCGTTTCATCCATCTTTATGCTCTGAGTTCAAATTTTGACAAAGTCAACTTTGTCTTTAATTCTTTCATGATCGATAAAATAAGCACCAATTGAGAACTGGGGTTGTTGTAATTGACTTCCCCCAACCACCCCCATTCTCTGAAATTCTTGGCTTTGTGTAAGAATTTGAAATCAGTATTTCTTGCTTTCTCACTTTACTTTCCATTCACTGTGATTCCACAGTGAAGCAATATCCACAATAATTGCTTTGTTCTTTTTTGCAACAACAATTTCACGTTTTCTAGCCACAATAAGATGATCCCGTTGGATGGTCATGTCCCACAAGATCTTATATTGTTCATTTTTCAGCAACCCTTTTCAGCTGGTACTCATACCATTTCTCACTTCTGCTCATGTCATACATCTGACAAAGCTTTCAGGGAACCAATCTGGCAATGTTGTCGTGTCTGCTCTTGTATATTTTTTTGTGCACACATATTACATTCTCTAACAATGTGGTTTATTACTTCACCTTTCTCACCACACAACCTACAAAGAAATGAAATCACTGACTTGTCAATATTGAACTCAATATAGTTCGTTTTTTAGTGCCTGTTATTGGGCTGCATAGACAAGGACTTTAGTTTCAAATTTCAAGTTGCTTTTCCTAATCCATTCCCAGTTCTTACAAGGGTCAAGTGAAAAGTGCATAGGCTGACCAAGATACTCTAATAGAATGTGACCAAATAAGATTTATTTTTCAATATAGTCCCCCTTGTGGTCCATGCACTTCTTCCATTAGTGTTGCAGTATTTGAATCCCATTAGTGAACAATCTTTCATCCTGTTGGTCAAAAAAGTCATCAACAGCAGATACATCATCATCATCATCATCACTGCAATACTGGTTCCCAGCCAAGTATCTTTTCATGTTTGGGAACAAATGATATTCAGATGGACCCAAATCAGGAGAATAGGGCGGTTGATCAACAAGTTCAGAACCACAGTCATGCACAACAGTCACTGTAACCAACAACGTGTACTGAAGCATTGTTTTCCTGGGCGTTTGGACTTGATATCCTTTCGTAACTGTCTCAGCAAGTTGGCATAGTACTCTCCATTGATGGAGTGGCCCTTTTCGAAGTATTCGATACTTTCTGCATCTTCAAAAATTGAGGCCATCACTTTCCCTGCAGATGAAACGACCTTATTGTTATTATTATTATTATTATTATTATTATTATTATTATTATTATTATTATTATTGTTATTATTATCATTGAGTGAGAGAGCAGTGCATGCCATCAAAGTGACACTGAGATAAAATATACAAAGCCCAGTATACCCATCATGACTACCCATCTGATAAGGGTACACTACGTACATGCATCACAACCATATGTGTGCAACATAATGATCTCATATCAAGATAAACAGTACATAGCCTTACAGGTGGGGCCCAGTTAGAATTTTCTTTAGGTCGAGTAGCCCATCCCACTCAAAAGGTCCCTGAATAAGGGTTGCTTAAGGATGTTCAACAAAACACCCATGTTTTCAAAGGTGAATTATCCAAACCCTCCAAAATTCTTTTCAACACATGGCTATGATGCTCCCCACTACTTCTGCTCATGATCAGAGATGCACATATCATCAGCCACTAAGGAACATATTCAACTGGCTATGGTCAAACAACTGACAAAACAAATCTGTGGTATTGAGCAGGACATTTGCTGTAGCCCATCTTTTATACCAATATTATTACTGTTGTTGTTGTTGTTGTTGTTGTTGCTGTTGTTGTTATTACTATTATCGTTATTATTTGTTATATCGATAAATTATTTAACAAATAGGCTCAGGAGTGGCTGTGTGGTAAGTAGCTTTCTTACCAACTACATGGTCCCGGGTTCAGTCCCACTGCGTGGCACCTTGGGCAAGTGTCTTCTACTATAGCCTCGGGCCGACCAAAGCCTTGTGAGTGGATTTGGTAGACGGAAACTGAAAGAAGCCCGTCGTATATGTATGTATATATATATATGTATGTGTGTGTATATGTTTGTGTGTCTGTTTGTCCCCCACCCCCACCCCAGCATCACTTGACAACCGATGCTGGTGTGTTTGCGTCCCCGTAACTTAGCAGTTCGGCAAAAGAGACCGATAGAATGAGTACTAGGCTTACAAAGATTAAGCTCTGGGATCGATTTGCTCGACCATAAAGGCGGTGCTCCAGCATGGCTGCAGTCAAATGACTGAAACAAGTAAAAGAGTAAATAAAAAAGAAAAAGGAAGAAAATGAATTTAAGAAATATTAATCAAGTTTCTAATTAATATTTCTGATGTGATAAAGAATTAGATGATTTATTGACTTCAGTTTTTAATTAGACAAATGCTGAGATGAGCAAATTTGCATATTTTTCTTAATGTTAGATTTTAGTAGATGCTCTTTTATTGTTTTTTTTTTTTACTGTCTCCAGTCACTGAAAATCTATGGCCATACTGGGGCACCACAATAAAATATTTTAGTCAATCATATTGCTTTGACATTTTGGTACAAGGTTGATGATTTTGAGGGAGGAGCTAAGTCGATTATATTGACCCTGGTGCTTGACTGATATTTATTTTATCAACCCCAGAAGTATGAAAGGCAAAGTCAATTTTGGTAGAATTTGAACTCAGAACTTAAGGACAGACAAAATGCTGCTAAGCACAGTATTTTGTCTGATGTGATGTACTAACAGTTCTGTCAGCTCACCATCTTTTTGTAAGTCAGTTATACTAACCTCTGAATATATTTTAATCTGGTATTATTTTATTGATCACTATTAATTGGTTACCATTTTACTCTGATATGAACGCACACACAGCCCTACTTCATCAATGATAAAAACAGACCTGAAACCAAATGCATGCCAAACATGACCATCCTGTGTTTTAGGTTTTGTCTTCTTTATATATACATGTGGCTGTGTGGTAAGGAGTTTGCTTCCCAACCACATGGTTTTGAGTTCAGTCTCACTGCATGACATCTTGAGCAAGCATCTTCTACTATAGCCTCGGGCCAACCAAAGTCTTGTGAGTAGATATAGTAGACGGAAACTGAAAGAAGCCCGTCATATATATATGTTTATACGTATATATTTGAGTGTGTGTGTATCTGTGTTTGTCCCCCTGCTATTGCTTGACAACTAATGCTGGTGTGTTTGTCACTGTAACTTAGCAGTTTGACAAAAGAGACCGATACAATAAGTAATAGGCTTACTAAAAATAAGGCCTAGGGTTGATTTCTTTGTCTAAAACCCTTTAAGGAGGTGCTCCAGCTTGGCCACAGTCAAATGACTGAAACAAATAAAAGAATAAAAGAATATATATTTATATCTGACTACATGGTTTAATGCGTCCTTCCTGTTTAAAGACAACATGGATGAGATTTAAAGGAGATTTGTCTGCTACTTGTAGCTGGTTGAATGACCTCCTAGCAACTGCCAGTCAGTTAAACTGACCCCAGTAGGTGATTGGTAGTTGTTTTGTTGATCACAGAAAGAGGAAGGGTGAAGTTGATCCCTGTAGGACTTGAATTCAGAGAATTGAATGAATAACATTTTTAGATTACTGAAATATATTCAACAGAGTGAATCAGAAATGCTGAAATAAATTTAAATATTAGAAAGCCTTTAGCTGTGACAGTGAACTGTGAGAATGCAAATGCAGTTCTTTTAAGCCTTTGATATGTGATAACAGGAGAGTCTCCTGAGAAACAATTTCAATATTTCTTGACTGCATTATAAAGACACACTCAATTGCCTTCTTTAATGGATAGTGTAGAAGAGTCGTCTAATATAAAAAAAAAATAGTCAGGCACTAAGCTATCCAAGGTAGATAGCTTAATTTACATATTTGTGCTTCAGACATCTAATTATAAAGATATATTTTATGCACAACACAGTGTGAATCAGGAATGCTTAAATAAATTTAAATCATTTCCAATCTACTTCCCAGCCACAGCATAGAGAGTTCAGCTGAGTGTATAAAGTAGTCAGAAATTAAGGTATTACTATTGTAGATAACTTAATTTGATTATTTGTGTTTTAAATGCCTCATCATTGAGTAAACAAAGTATATTTTATGTCCAACATAATGTAAATCAGAAATACTGAATGAAATGTAAATAATAACCTATCTCCTTCCCCATTTTAATAGCATAAAATATTCATCTAATATATGAAGTGGACAGAACTGAGATATTACCATGGTGAATAACTTAATTTGTATATTTGTGCTTTAGACAGCGCATTATTCATTTAACAAATCATAGAAATGTATTTATATTCTTATAATTCTTTATAACAGCTAAGGTTTGTAATATCTAGATTTATTTAAATATATCAGATTCAATACTGTGTTGTCAAAAAACCATATATTGTTTATAGTGCTACAACTATCTTGAAGAATAGTATTATTAAGGTACAATAGATTAACGAATATTCTCAAGGTAAAGAAACAAATTACAAAATATCATTTGTTTGGTGTGATAAAGATATTCTAGTCGTCGTCGTCGTTTAAAGTCCGCTTTCCATGCTAGCATGGGTTGGACGATTTAACTGAGGACTGGTGAAACCAGGTGGCTACACCAGGCTCCAATCTGATTTGGCAGAGTTTCTACAGCTGGATGCCCTTCCTAACGCCAACCACTCAGAGAGTGTAGTGGGTGCTTTTACGTGTCACCCGCACGAAGGCCAGTCAGGCGGTACTGGCAACGGCCACGCTCAAAATGGTGCATTTCATGTGCCACCCGCACAAAAAAAAACAAAAAAACATGAGCCAGTCCAGGGGAACCAGCAACGATCTCGCTCGAAAATCCTACAACGGCCCCGCACAAGAGCCAGTCCAGG
>NC_068988.1:82273710-82274425 GCF_001194135.2 Octopus bimaculoides
AATTTGGTCCCCAAGATAGCGGAAGCTATCAACCACTTCTAGTTTTTCTCCCTTGAATGTGGCAGAAGTTGTTTTCTGCACATTCACAGTATTTATAGCTCCAGAACATCTGCTGCATACAAACTTCCTAGTTAACCTTCCTTTGATATTGCTGCACCTCTTATGTGTCCATAGCTTGCACTTGGTGCATCTTATAGAGTTACTACCCACTCCTTTTCTACAGATCGAGCAGGGCCATCTACCCGAAGGGGTTTGTGTTTTGTCTGCCTTCCTACTTATGAGGACTTTGGTTTTAGCTAGGTTGACTCTAAGGCCCTTCGATTCTAGTCCTTGCTTCCATACCTGAAACTTCTCCTCTAATTGTGGTAGTGACTCAACAATTAGTGCAAGGTCATCAGCGTAGAGGAGCTCCTAGGGGCATCCTGACTTGAATTCCTCTGTTATAGCCTGGAGGACTATGATAAATAGGAGGGGGCTGAGGACAGAACCTTGGTGGACCCCTACCTCCACCCGGAATTCTTCACTGTACTCTTTGCTAACTCTCACCTTACTGACAGCGTTTCTGTACATGGCTCGCACAGCTCTCACTAACTATTCTTCTATCCCTAGTTTCCTCATTGACCACCAGATGAGAGATCGGGGGACCCTGTCAAAGGCTTTCTCCATATCAACGAAAGCCAGGAACAGAGGTTTATCCTTGGCTAGGTATTTCTCC
>NC_068988.1:82274435-82274884 GCF_001194135.2 Octopus bimaculoides
AGATCGGGGGACCCTGTCAAAGGCTTTCTCCATATCAACGAAAGCCAGGAACAGAGGTTTATCCTTGGCTAGGTATTTCTCCTGAAGCTGTCTTACCAGAAATATAGCATCAGTGGTGCTTTTCCCAGGCACGAACCCAAACTGCATCTCATCTAAACTGACTCGTTCCCTAACCAGTTGAGCTATGACTCTCTCCGTGACTTTCATTACCTGATCTAAAAGCTTGATACCTCTGTAATTATTTGTATCTAAAGCGTCACCTTTACCTTTGTAGCAGTTGACTATGGTGCTGCTACACCAGTCATTGGGTATGACTCCTTCGTGTATCACCTGGTTCGTAATACGGGTGACTAGGCTATAGTCGACACTGCCAGATATTTTGAGCATCTCTGCAGTGATTCCTGATGGGCCGGGAGCTTTCCGTCTTCATACTCTTAATTGCTTTATCT
>NC_068988.1:82275763-82278860 GCF_001194135.2 Octopus bimaculoides
GGTGACTAGGTGACTGGCAGGTTTCCTGAAGTTAGTATTGCAGACCATAAGGTCATTTGCATCACAGAACTCCAGCAGTCTGGTTCCCTCCTCATTGCGGGAACCAAAACCATAGCCTCCATGTACGCCATAGAAGCCCCCTGAATGTTGTCCAACATGACCATTGAAGTCACCAGCCACAAAGAGAAGGTCCCTGTCATTCGTCGATGAGGTAGTCTGCAGGAGGGTGTCATAAAATTGGTCTTTCTGTCCGTCGGGTAGCCCGGGCTGAGGGGCATAGGCCGAGATAATGGTTGCTAACCCATGGTGTAGGACTAATCTAATCTTAAGTATCCTATCGCATACTCTAACTACCTCGATAGACTGGAATAGAAAAGCATTCTGTTACCATAATTCCAGCACTGAAGACAGGCGGATTCTAATTTCTAAATTAATTCAAAACTATACTCACAGGTTTTTGACAATGGGAAGGGGTGAAGTTGTCTATGGTCCAAGACTATGGCATTAGTGAGGAGTAAGAATCTTCAATTCTGAGCACCACCATCATCAATTCCCTTGAATGGAGAGAGTGTGTGAGTGGAGTGTAACGTTGTTGTTGTTGTTGTTGTTATCATTATTATTAAGGTGATGAGCTGACTTAATTGCACACTGGGTAAAATGCACAGTGGCATTTTGTCGATCTTTATGTTCTGAGCCAAATTCCACCAAAGGTTGACTTTGTCTTTCATCCTTTTGGGGCTGATAAATTAAGAACTTGTGAAGCATTGGGGTCAATATAATTGACTAACTCCTTCTTCAAAAATTTCAGGCCTAGTGCCTATAGTAGAAAGAATGTTATTATTATAATTATCATTACTACTACTACTACTACTACTACTACTACTAAGTCAGCAAGCTGGCAGAATCATTAGTATGCCAACAAAATGCTTCATGGCATTTCTTCCAGTTTTACATTCTGAATTCAAATTTCACGGAGGTCGACTTTCATCTTTTTAGTGCCAATAAAATAAGTAGCAGCTGAGCATCAGGGTCAATGTAGTTGACTAGCCTCCTCCCACAAAATTTCAGGCCTTGTGCCCATTACTGAGAGAATTATTATTACAACCATTATTATTATTATTACAGTTATGTATAAGAGTGCATATGGTAGGTAAGACAAGAGATTCATAGCAGAATTTCAAGTAGGCTGGCTGAGAATCAACTCTCAAAGTGCCACCAACTGTGTTGAATGTAAGTGCAAGCACACGCATAAAGAAAATCAAGCAGAAGGACGAATTGATAAACAAGTAGATAATTAGGAGAGATAATTATACGTAATTATATGTAGATAGACAGATTGTTATATGTGTATTGTGTGTGCATGAGAGAGGGTGTGTGTTGTGTATGTGTGCTTGTGTGTGTGTATAAGAGTGAGTGTGCGTGTGTAAGAGAGAGAGTGTGTGTATGTCTGTGTGTATATATATAAGTGTGTGTATGTGTGTATAAATGTGTATAAATGTGTATAAATGTGTGTATGTGTGTGTGTGTGCGTGCGCGCGCGCGTGTGTGTGTGTGCTTGTGTGTGTATATAAGAGGGAGTGTGTGTGTGTAAGAGAGAGAGTGTGTGTATGTCTGTGTCTGTATATATATAAATATGTGTATGTGTGTATAAATGTGTGTATGTGTGTGGGCGCGCGCACGTGTGTGTGCTTGTGTGTGTATATAAGAGAGAGTGTGTGTGTGTAAGAGAGAGAGAGTGTGTGTGTGTAAGAGAGAGAGAGAGTGTGTGTGTAAGAGAGAGAGAGTGTGTGTATGTCTGTGTCTGTATATAATGTGTGTATGTGTGTGTGTGTGTGCGCGCGTATGCATGCACCTTAGATCATTAACTTCTTATCAAATCACAGTATGTGTTGAAAGAGTACTTTTTGTTGTACCCTCAGTGAACTCAGGGGTGTGTTAGGGTTCAGTTTTGTCTCCCACTCTTCCTTCTATACATTAATAAGTTACTTGCCATCATATTCAACAATACCCTCACTCATGCAGGTGATACAACCCTTCATTCTTCTCTAACCTTTCCCAACCAAACCACACAGTAAACCTGCTCTCATTCCATGAATAAAGACCTCAAAAACATCTTCTCATGGGGTCATGCAACTCTTGTAATTTTAACAGCAAAAAAATTTCCAGCACTACTTATGTCAAAACATCTTCATACTTCACTCCTACTAAACATAAGAGTCACTCAACTAAAGCCCTGGCAGTCACTCCAAATACTAGACCTCACTGTTACCGAGGATCTTTCCTGATGAAAATACATCCTTAAGACAGCCAGAACTACATTACAATAAGTGCTGACACTTTGCAAAACTCAAATGAGGTCTCTGCCACACCCCAGTGGAGAATTGCTCCCCAGTGAAGAATAATGCTGCTGCTAAGTACACAGACATCCTGATCGGTATAAAGCCACTCATAGACATACTCCAGGCTCTGTTCCATTAGCATGCTGTCTCCTCTCGGTCTTTTCTCTTACTACTATAATGGCCTCTGTTACTCAAATCTGGCAGCTCCTGTATATTTGCCACTCAGACTGTTTCAAAACACTCAACTCTTGTCATCCTTGCTGTCTACTCCCCAGCCCTAATCAGGCCTTACATTAATCCCTACACCCAGTCCTTCTTATGCAGAACCTTAGCCCTCTGAGATCTTGCTCATGTCTTTTCAAAAGGATTCAGCTGGCAACGAAATAAACAGAACATAAACAGAACACTGTTCTTGAGAGCCTGAAAAAGCCATGGGCATGGCCCCTTTCCCCTTAACTAGCAACAGAGTGTAAGAATACCCGTCAGAGTGTAAGGTAATGTCAATGTGAATACCCGTCAGAGTGTAAGTATCTTGAGAGAAAAGCTGAACATTAGAAGCATCAGTTGTGGCGTGCAAGAGAGACGATTGCGCTGGTATGGACATGTGGTGAGAATGGAGGAGGATAGCTGCGTGAAAAAGTGCCACACCCTAACAGCTGAGGGAACCCGTGGAAGGAGTAGGCCCAGGAAGACCTGGGCTGAGGTGGTGAGGCAAGACCTTCGTACATTGGGCCTCACCGAGGCGATGACTACTGACC
>NC_068988.1:82280611-82281672 GCF_001194135.2 Octopus bimaculoides
AAGAGCCAGTCCAGGGGCACTGGCAACGATCTCGCTCGAAAACCCTACAAAGGCCAGTCAGGCGGTACTGGCAACGGTCACGCTCAAAATGGTGCATCTCATGTGCCACCCGCACAAGAGCCAGTCCAGGGGCACTGGCAACGATCTCACTTGGCTTGCCAGGTCTTCTCACGCACAGCACATTTCCAAAGGTTTCGGTCAGTAGTCATCGCCTCGGTGAGGCCCAATGTTCGAAGGTCTTGCCTCACCACCTCAGCCCAGGTCTTCCTGGGCCTACCTCACATGCATCAATAATCTCTCTCTCTCTCTTTCTCTTTCTCTCTTTCTCTCTCTCTCTCTCTCTCTCTTTCTCTCTGTTGTTCTAGTGCTACAAAAACATACCATAGAATGGTACAGTGAATAAAGAATATTATACCCAACTTAGTAAAATATAGCATTTGGAACTCTTGTTTTACAACAAAGAGATATCCCACAATGTGTTTACAGTACCAGTGCTGATTCCAACATTTGGGATACTTCACTGTTCTGTAGAAGAAATCAACTCCATAGATATTAAAACATCAACTAAAAACTTCGTCACAAACAGTGATATTAAGAAACTCTGCCTAAGAAGAAATGAAGGCAGTAGAGGCTCGAAATTAGTACAGACAGCCTTTGAACGTTGTACAGTTTCTTGCAGACAGCACTTGCTAACTTTGCACATGTAATTAGCAGCAGCCCCAAAATGCCATCAAGGTACCCTTATGCAACACAATGTTGTCACTAAAACAACATAAAAAGAACAGAGGAAAAGAAAAAGGAAAAGAGAAAAGCTCCCCCTACTAAGTGGTGTAGCATTTGAGAGGGGCAGGTGACTTTATGCCAAGTGTCGAAAGGCTAAAGTATGATAGAGGGATAAGCACAGGTGCTTTACTATAGAGAAGATAGATAACTACTTCACATTATGTGTAGGAGTGAATGGGTGGGAGTTGTTGAGAAAAAGATACAAAACGAAGGTAATGATGGATTGCCACAGCAAAGACTCAAGGTATAAGAAGGTGAACATAGGAGAGGATATGGAC
>NC_068988.1:82285817-82288768 GCF_001194135.2 Octopus bimaculoides
ATGTTGCCGTGTGCTCGAACTCTGCAAGAAGTTAATAATTTTTTTTGACTAAAACACAACTGGAACCCTATGTAAGGCATGTGTAAAATTTGAATGAAATTGGTTGCGTAGTTCTCGAGTTTTAGGGATTCACACAGACAGACAGACAGACAGACAGACACACATTCTCATTTTTATATATATAGATATATACAGAGAGAGAGAGAGAGAGAGAGAGAGGTGGGGAGAGGCAGACAAATAGGAAGGCATTTAGGTAGAGTTAGATCGACATGCAATATAGTCAGCAGTGTTGAAAATACACAGACTGATTTTAAATGTTTTGAATGCTAGCCGCTTTATTATTAGGCAGTTTTTCAAATAACTTAAACACTAGACAACTCGAAGTATATTTACATTGGTGGGGAGAAAAAATAAATACATATTAGTCAGTGACTAAAATATTCTTTATCAAGTTACAGATTGGATACATTCCATTGAAGAAGACTCTAGGTGAAAAAAAAAGGAACATGTTAACAGTTGTCCCCCTTATCTGCTGAGGCAAAATACTTTACGTTTTTATGTACTAATATTCTTTCACTGGCTTAAGTCATTGGATTATGGTTATGCTAGGTACTACTTTCAAGGGTTATAACTAGATATGTCACTACTTTATCTGCTCATTACTTTATCTAGTCCCCAAATTATCAATCCCTCTTTATTGAATGGTTAGGTTTACCTTTTCCCCTCCACACACACACACACACACAAGCATATATATATATATATATATATATATATATATATATATACACATACAAATATCTTTTAAATTCATTTATGGTAACATTATGGGTATACAAATAAAGCTCCTATTTCATTATGCCAGCTACCATCTAATGATATTGACCAGTATATCAATTTTTCAGAGTTGTATCATTGTTATACCGATATAATGAAGGATAAATATGATAATAACAATAATTCTTGGATGGAACATACAAATATTTAATACATTGCTACACACGTTTCCACAAATCACATGGTTTTAACATCAGAGTCCCTATCCTTGGGATGGGTGCAGTATAGTCCGTATTATCCGTTGGTATCCGGTTGATCATCACCATTGATTCATTTCATCAGGTGATACTGCATTATCAGGTGGATCACAGAGGGATGTTTATCCCTCCTTGCCAGTATGAAGGTCAATCATTGCTAGATTGACCTTCATACTGACAAGAAGGGATAAACATCCCTGTGTGATTACCTGATGAAATGAATCAATGATGATCATCAACCAGATGCTAATGGATAATACGGACTATACTGTACCCATCCCAAGGATATGGATTCTGACGCTAAAACCATGTGATTTGTGGAAACGTGTGTAGCAATGTATTAAATATTTATAAATTCCATCCTAGAATTATTGTTATTATATACATATGGATGAGGTCATGGCCAAGTCATTAAGAAGCTCATTTTACAATCATGATGTCCCAGGTTCAATTGTAATATCTTGAGCACAGGTGTTACTATGGTCTTGGGTCAACCCAAACCTTGTAAAAGAAACTCAGTTGGTGGAAACTGAATGAAATCTCAGCAGATCAACTGAACCATCTATTTCAAAAGTCCAGTCATGTTACACTGCATCATATTAATTGGTAAGGCAGTGACCTTCAGTTGTTAATATGCCTGATGACTTCTGCCAACAATGTCAGTTATTAAGCTCGTTTACTTAGGCTTCTATCATCCTTACTGACAAGGAACATTAAGGTAGTGAGCTGGCAGAATTATTACCACACTTGGCAAATTGTATAGCAGCATTTTGTCTGCCTTTGCACTCTGAGCTCAAATGCCACCAAGGTCAACTTTGCCTTTCGTCCTTTCAGGGTTGATAAAGTAAATACCAGTTGAGCACTGGGATTGATGTAATTGATTTAACTCCACTCCCCTGAAATTGCAGGCCTTGTGCCAAAACTTGAGACCAATGACAAGGAAAACTTGTTAAGCCTTTTGTTACCATATTTTAATTTAAATACGCTGGCTTTATTTCAAATAATTTTGAAAATAACAAAGAACTTGGTAAACTAGCCTTCTCATAATTCTGCTGTTATTTCAAGCATAAATTATCATGAAATTTTAATAGAAAGTTATAATTAAGATCGCTTTCACTCCAGTGTTACCATATTTCTACTGAAATACACTGCCTTTCAATTAATTTTGAAAATGACTAAGAATTTAATGAATTAACTGGGTATATATTGAGCTGATGTTTTTAATATAAATTAACATGAAATTTTGTTGGAAGGTTGTAATTTAGATCACTTTAACAGAGTTTCAATTGATCTCTTAGGTAAGTGATGAGACAGAGAGGTGCCAGCTAGTCTGAGAGCAGAATCGATTGTGAATAAATCAAACTGAAAAATCTATGAATTTAAGTTCACATCACTGGCATGCCATGAATATAAAAACATAAGATATTTGTTAAATATGCTTTCCCTGACTGTCTAGCTAGTCCAGTAGTTATGTAAGAAGGTAGCTAGGTCAGCTAAGTAGGTGAATAAGTATACTGAAATAGTGTTATGTGATACTGAAGAGGCTGTTGGACAACTCTTCAGATATTTCCATTGTCATAGAAATCACTGTCAGATATTCCAGTCATTATATTCTGAGTCAATTATCAAGTATTGACTCAATGTCTGGTTGAAATCCAGCAATCATTATTTTCTCTTGATAATAATGATGAGTTAACGAGCAATTAAAAGATTGTAATTAGAATTAATCCATTCACCAAAAGTTCTGTTTATAGAAATTTTCAAGAAACCCTGCTGTTAAGATGTTAGATTCTTAATTATATGCATTGTATATTAATATGTATTATATATTAGCGATATACACTATATATATATTAATATATATATATATTAACTATATTCACTAATCTTTTGTTTCCTTGGTTTATGCATTACTTC
>NC_068988.1:82289028-82294769 GCF_001194135.2 Octopus bimaculoides
TATATTAATATGTATTATATATTAGCGATATACACTATATATATATTAATATATATATATATTAACTATATTCACTAATCTTTTGTTTCCTTGGTTTATGCATTACTTCCAGGTCAGTTGGTTTCTGCTTTTGCTTAGTTTGGAGTTTTTTCTTTTAGCTATCAATTATTTCCAAATACAAATTAAAGATTTTCTGATGAAGTATGGTGAGGATGTCTATTGTGTTTTGTTTTATTTTTTCAGTTTTGGGTTTGTTCTTTCTACAGCAAATAATTGATTCATATATTAAACATTTAGTATTCCATTCAATGCTGCTGTTTTACTAATATCAGGAAAATTATTGAACCAATTAAAATATTAACCAAAGAATTGAGCCATTAAAGCTATTTCTTTACCATTCTTTGACCAAGTATAAAGGGGCTAAAGGATTTTATAAAATAAATTCTCTAGAATCTTTAAAAAGGAATGAGAACACATTTTTTATATATGACGTGTATTTACAGCATCCACCCTCGCAGCTATTTAAGATCACCAAACTAACACATTTCATAGATGACCTTACTCTGTGTCTGTTATACACGGAGTCCATTTTCTTTGGAATTCTGAGAATTAGGATAGGATCCACCATCACAACAACCACCACCATTACCATCTACAGGTATTTAGGTAAAACTGGCTAGAAATGAGGGAGAAAATTTGAAAAGGGTCCATCAGGTTGATACTATAAGCCAAAATAAAATAATAGGCATAAACACACCAGCTGTCCCTGTCATAAAATGGAAGGCTTCATGGTAAGAGGCTTGCTTACCAACCACATGGTTCTGAGTTCAGTCTCATCACCACATGGCACCTTGGGCAAGTGTCTTCTACAATTGCCTCAGGCCAACAAAAGCCTTGTGAGTGTATTTGATTGATGAAAACTGAAAGAAGCTTGTTGTGAGTGTATGTGTGTGTGTGTGTGTGTGTGTGTGTGTGTGTGTGTGTGCATGTGTGCATGTGTGTGTATCTTTGTGTCTGTGTTTGTTACCCACCACCACTTGACAACCAGTGTTGGTATGTTTATGTCCCCATACTTTAGCAGTTCAGCAAAAGAGGTTGATAGAATAAGTACCAGGCGAAAAAAAAGGAGATAATTGGGTCAATTCATTTGATTATATATTCCTCAAGAGAGTGTCCCAGCATGGCTGCAGTCTAATGACTGAAACAAGTAAAAGTAAAAGGATAAAAGATAAGTCTCTACAGATTTTATAGTCAAGTTGACAAGTAGGAGACATAAGGGTAGATAATGAGCAAAATGGTTGGATAATACCCATAATGTCAGTTGGTTTTTACCTGGGATTTAGCTGGATCAATTGGTGATGGGTGGTTCTAATAGGTCCATCAGGGGGATATGTCTAAGAACTCTGACATGACTCTCACAGGAAAAGGAGACCATAAAGTAGATGGGTAAATGGGTGGATGGCTGGTTGGCCAGATGGCCAGATGGTTGGATGGCCAGATGGTTGGATGGCCAGATGGTTGGATGGCCAGATGGTTGGATGGCCAGATGGTTGGATGGCCAGATGGTTGGATGGCCAGATGGCCAGATGGTTGGATGGCCAGATGGCCAGATGGATGGAGAGATGGAAGCATGGATGGGTAGATGGATATATGAATGAAAGAATGGATGGATGGGTGGATGGATGGACGGATGGGTGGACGGATGGGTGGATGGATGGATGGATGGATGGATGGATGGGTAGAAGGATGAATGGATGGAGAGGTGAGTCAATGGATATATCATTGGATGGGTGTATGGTTGGAAAAATGGATGGAGAGCCGGGTGCATGAACAGGTGGATGAATGAATGAATGGATAGATGGATGGCTGGGTGGAAGGATGGATGGAATATAAGTGAACTAAAGGAGTTAAATAGTAAAAAGAAAAGCAAGAAAACTAGACACTATATTCTATCTGAACCTATACTCCTAAAGCTGATATCAATAGACTTTACTCAATATGCACACACACACACACACACACACACACACACACACACACATCCATACCCACACATCCACACCAACATGTACATACACACTCACATACACACACATGCAAATACATACAGATACACACACATGCACATGCACATATATATACACATAGGTGCATGCATGCACATGCACATATTCACACATACACATACACAGAGCAACGACAGTTTGTAATAAATGATAAGCTATTACTAAGTAACTACAATGGATTAAGGACAATATTTAGAAGTAAAGTAAATGTAAACTGATTAATGTAATATGCTAACATGACTAAAATAAAAAGCTTTTCTTTGTATGTAATTCAAAGCTAAGGTAAAAATAAACTGAAGGTTAAAGGTTTAGAGAAAGACAAAATGGAAGAAGATGATGAAAAAAAAAATTAGTTAAAATCAAAATTGAACTCAACAAATAATGAAAAACTGATGATGTTTTGTCAATATCTTACAAGACTGGACAGAGATGAAATGATCCAGAATATAGTTTAACAATGACTCAAAAGCTCTGGTCTAAACATAGAAACTGAATATCTAATTTTAGCTGAATAAGATTAATGTTTAGCCATTAAAATAAGATAAAACAAAAGCTCGTTATTGATTGTAGACTATAGAATCAATATAGATATATATAAAAAAAACACTTAAATATAGAATACATCTCCAGTCTTGATTGGGTAGGTCAATGAAAATAAACGGCAATGGGAAATATATGGTAGAAATGTGTTACCAAGTCAATATGTGCCAAAGTCTTAGCTATGATTATTTGATGATAATATCATAGCTATGTCATATTCTGTGCTGATGTCATAGCTATTATATATTTTGTGCTAATGTCATAGCTATGACATACTCTGCTAATGTTATAGCTACAATATACTCACATTTCTATATTATAAGTACATATATATATACATATAGAGGATATGAGTAGATTTTGTCAAACATGACTCAAACTAATAGGTATGCATTCTGAATGCTGAAATAGTGTGCCACCAGTACTTGCACAACTTTGGCTCTACTAGCATTCATTTTCATTTTCCCTTAATATGGAGTTCTGCATGGCAATTCTTTCCCTCTTCTCACCATGCTGTATCACTTAGCCAGTCTTTCTGATCATGGATTTACCTAAAGAAGACCCAATCCAATTGGATTTAATTAGACACTCCCACCTTTCTGGACATAATGAACCACAACAAATACCATTGATGAAGATCATTTTTCCACTGTCTAATCTATATTTCTCCGATGATGGAAAACCCAACTTACAGAGTCTTCACTTGATATGATGCTTCAATAGCTAGGATATCCTAGAAACAGTTGTCAGAGACTATCTTGACCATTTTTTACTATTTTCACCACTCATTATGTAGTTAAATTTTAGATTGAATTAAATGAGTTTAAATGTCCTTGTCCTGCATTGCCTAATTGTTTGCCTTTCATCACTACTTTAACCTATACATATATACATACATGATGGCTGTCAACTCATTAGACAAGCATGACCATTGCTGACAGGTTAACTTATAACTGATTGTTTCTATGAATGCGAAATCAGTTGTGACTTTCAAAACCAGTGACAGACTTACAGAGTTTGCCACAAAAACAGCAAATCTGTGTTATTAGTCTGATGATTAGGCCTCTCAGATGGAGGATCATTATGGGTTTTCAAATGTTCCTTAGTCCAGAGTGGCTCTTGCAGACTTTGCTGCATACATCACATGTAAGTGGATCTGCAATAACAAATTGAGCATAATCTGTTGGTGAGTTGTCTATGTGGCTGATGAGGTGGCATCAAAACAACTGTCAAGTGTGAATATAACAGGCCAGATACTGTTGTCTGGGGCAAACAAGAGATATTATGTATCACCGCATAAGTCAGCTGCCCTGATGATGTGAATGTCTCTTCCAAAATCAAAAAGAAAGAAAATAACTCTGGACAACTGTTTCGAAACCTCCAGCTTTATACCCAGATTATGAATTTATATTTATACCAATAATAATTGGTGCACTTGATTTTGTGAGTAAATATTTAAGTGACAATCTGGATAAGGAAGGATTTTCAGAAAAAGAAATCAACCAACTTGTGCATTACAAATGCAATCTGTAAGTGGAAGAGTGAAAATATGCAAGAATTTTCTCAAGTTTAAAATGTGACATTGTTTTAGTTAACTACATTCCAATGATAGAGCTTTGTGCCGTTGTTAGAAACCAGCTCTTTCCTAAGCGGAAAATTTCAAATAATTAAAAACAGAAGAGAACAGCGCTTTCTTCCGTTATCAGATCTATTAAAAAGTGGTTTAAAGTTAGATTTCTTGGCCTTGATTATATATAAGAAATCTAAGTTTAAACTACTTTTTGATAAATCTGATAATAGATGAAAATGCTAAAAGGGTAAATAAAATGTAAATAAATAAAAATTATATATATATAATTATCCAACATTCTGACTACCTTATTATTCTAAATACGCAATATCTGTACATCACATCAAAAACCTTCTCTCTCTTTAAATATATATACATACATACATACATATATATATATATATATATATATATATATATTATCAAGACAAGGAACTAAATTCTCTTGAGGAATGAAAGCATCCTAGTTCTCTGGTTTATACCAGCATTCAGTGAAAACCAAGTATATTAGTTTATCATTGAAACGTATAGGTATTTAAAAAACTTAATGAATGAGAAAATGAAGAAAATTGATAATATTGACTTACAGATGTTGTTTATTTAAAGACATTCAAATTCATACAAAGAAATTCCTGTCTACAGCTGTTTCCATATCCAATGAATTCAATTACAGAAATAATTTATCCATTTTCCTCATTTTCTCATTCATATATATATATATATATATATATATGGTGCTATTGTATTGTTATAATACTTACAATTTTTTATATTAAAATTTTCACTGTTCTCAGTTCTGTTTATGGCTTGGGTTATCAGTTGAGTGTATAGACGTTGATAAAACAGATATTTTGAATTTTGTCTTTCGGTGAACCTAACTGATAAAGATTAACCAGATTTATGATAACAAACATATCCTGGAAAGTCTGAAACTTGAGTACTAGGTTATCCATTTTCTCTGGCATTCTTCTAGAGGTAAGATGAAATTCACCACCTGCAATAATCTTTACCTTTATACATTCAGTGAAGCTTTACAATAGCGTCATATGGTTATCGACTGTTATTTTCAGCAAACATTGCTACTTTGTCGTGCCACTATTTCCTATTTATAACTCAACGTTTACGGTGCTTACTGCTGGCAAACAATACTGTTGTATTGTAATAATACTTATAATTTTATGTATATATATATATATATATATATATATATATATATATATATATATATATATATATCAAAATAAGCAACAGGATATCCAGAGGTAATGCAGTACGATCGTTTCAAGCGACTTCATTTAATTGAACAATGCAACCATTACATCAATTTAAATGCAGAGCAATCCTCAGCTGCATAAATACATAGAATTAAATTAAATTAAAACAGATGGACGCATTAGTATAATTTTACCTAAAACCTCCAAGCTGAAGTGAAGACAACACATTCTTTGTCTATCTTCTTACCTTCTTGAAGGTTTTAGGTAAAATTATACTAATGTGTCCATCTGTTTTAATTTAATTTAATTCTATGTATCTATGTGGCTGATTGATGTAATGGTTGCATTGTT
>NC_068988.1:82294779-82296492 GCF_001194135.2 Octopus bimaculoides
TATATATATATATATATATATATATATGTATTCATATATAAAGGAGCACTCTGTTGGTTACAATAACGAGGGTCCCAGTTGATATGATCAACAGAACAACTTGCTCATGAAATTAACGTGCAAGTGGCTCAGAACTCCACAGACACATGTACCCATAGCATAGTTCTTAGGGAGATTCAGCGTGACACAGAGTGTGGCAAGGCTAGCCCTTTGAAATACAGGTACAACTCATTTTTGCCAGCTGAGTGGATTGGAGCAGCATGAAATAAAGTGTCTTTCTCAAGAACACAACACATTGCCAGGAATTGAACACATGACCTTACAATCGTGAGCTGAATGCCGTAACCACTAAGCCACATGCCTTCACATATATATATATACATATCTATATATTGGGTCATCCCATGAATAATGCAGTTTTTTACACTTCTTTTATTTTTCAAAATTAAGATAAAGCTAAGTTCTTTTTTAATCTAAAATATACTCTCCTTCATTTTCTACAATGCTCTTCTATCTATCTGGTAGACTTGCAAGGCTCCTCATCCAAAATTCACTTGTCTGTGATGAAAAATACTCATCCAGTACTGTTCTGACGTCGTCTACAGAATTCATATTTTTTCCAATCCAAATGATTTTGAAGACTGCGGAAAAAATAGTAATCAGATGGGGCAATGTCTGGCAAATATGGTGGGTGGGGCATTGTTTCCCAACTAAACTGCTCCAGACTTTGGAATGTCATTCTTGCTGTATGTGGCTGAGCATTATCCTAATGGAATAGCACCTTTCATCTTGAAACCAAAGATGGTCATTTTTCTTCTAGCACTGACTTAAACCACTCAAGCTGCTTGCAGTGGATTTCCTTTGTTATCGTTTTGTTTGGGTTTAAAAGTTCAAAGTGGACTAAACCTTTCATATCCTACCAAACAGATAACACCTTATGTGGGTGAAGACTTTTTCCTTTCTCTACCAGTCTTGCCAGTCTTTCTCCTTTCCCTACCCACTGTCTTCAGCACTTGACATTTTTATAGAGAACCTATTTTACATCATCAGTCACTATTCGGTTCAAAAAAGGTTCATTCATGAGATGTGATAGTAAAAAAGAGCACACATTCACTCATTGCATGCGATTAGACTCAGAAAGTTTGTAAGAAATCCACTGACCCAATTTGCTGACTTTTCCAATGGCACATAGGTGTCAATGAATGGTTGAATAACCAAATCCAAGCTTCCCTGCTAGTTTTTCAATAGTTACAATGGGATTTTGTTCCACCAGGTTTGCAGGACATCCTCATCAAGCTCTACAGATCTTCCAGAATGAAGCTCATCTTCTAGGCTGTAGTTTCCAGCTCAGAATTTCTGGAACCACTGTTGACTTTGGCTTATGCTTATTGTCCGATCCCCATATACAGCATTAATACTCCTTGCACTTTCTATTGTGTTGTTGCCTTTATTGAACTCATAAAGCAAAATATGCCACATATGCTCCTTTGAAATTTCCATTATAGCTTTGAAAAAATAGCTGTTAAAATTGAACAGCTCTCTTCAAAACTTGCACTAAGAATAAGTACAAGGTAAAATTACTTCCTGCTTTTATAGCAAGTTGATGCAGGGGGTTTATCTCATCCCCCTCTGACTTTTAATCCATGCAATTGAATAAACAACATTATTCATGGGATGACCCAATATATGTATATATATATGTGTGTGTGTGTG
>NC_068988.1:82296614-82300639 GCF_001194135.2 Octopus bimaculoides
AGATAGATAGATAGATAGATAGATAGATACATACATACATACATATATATATATATATACATACATAAATACAAACACACATATATATACATACATACATGTGTGTGTGTGTGTGTGTGTGTGTGTGTGTGTGTGTGTGTGTGCATGTATAAGTGCATGTGTAAGTGACATACGTGTATGATTAAGATAAATAGATGTCTATGTATTAAAAAAATGTTAATGACAAACAGAATCAACCTGTAGAAGGGTGCTGCAGGGAGACTGCTTGTCCTTGATCTTGATCTGTTTATCATGTTGTACCAGACAGACTGATATAGCTGCTGTGTAGGAATTTCTAATATGAACACAGGACTGCAAGTAAGGAGGAAAGGTAAAGTCAACTCTGACCACTCCCAGTCCTTGTGTGGCATTTTAATTTATCAACCCCAGAGTGATAAAAAGAGAAAGTAATCTCAGAGGGATTTGAACTCACAACATAAAGAGCTATAGCTAAACACCACACAGTAGTTTGTCCGCCAGTAAATATTGATTTTTTTTTCTTTAACATAACAAAGGCAGAGTTAAGTCCTAGTTTTTCACAAATAGTTCTTTTATCATTTGCAAAAGGATGAAAGAAAAGTCAATCTAAGCAGGATTAGATCTTGGAACATAAAGGTATGTAGTAACTAAGCACCACAGCAAATTTTCTTTGATTCTCTACCAGTTCTGCTAATTGTTATATCATGACTATGAATATAAAGAAAATAAGACAAAAAAAACAGAGAGATATTATTTAGCTATGATGATTACAGTGAAAACATTCAAACCAATGGCTCTAGTAATTTTACCAGTTTTTCTAGTTAAAAGTCAATGTTTCCTGTCAAATAGTTTATTGTTTCTTCTCATTGAGGTCAGCTTTTCTTAGACATTATACTCAGTTTCTAACAAACAACATTAGTCGGGCATATACTTATTGCTGTTGTCATTGTTGTTGTTATTTTTGTTATATTTCTCTGATAGCATATATAGTGTTTTTGCTTGGGGATGGGTATGCATGTATGCATGTCTGTATATGGATGTTTTGTGTATAAATGTGTGTGTGTGTGTACATGTGTGTGTGTGTGTGTGTGTGTGTGTGTGTGTGTGTGTGTGTGTGTGTGTGTGTGTGTGTGCATGTGACTATGAATAATGTCATAATAATTGCAAAACTGTAAGATATTTCAGATTAATGAAGATGGATGTGTTCTGGATAGAGATTGTTTTTAACCATGGTAACATCAACTTCTTTGTGTACATACAATATTTGAAATTATCAGGGAGATGAGTTGGTAAACACAATCAACTGTCAGGTTAAAGACAATTTTATTCCTGTATGTTCCATGTACAAAACCTGCTCAGATAGATTTAACCAATCATCCTTCTTTTTAATATGAATTTTTGCTTTGTGCAAAAATCAATAAGAAAAGTCATTCTTTTCATGAATCACTAGAACCAGCATTTAGCCAGTATTAAACATTGATTACTAAAATATTAATTCGATGTTAAAAGATATTTATTAGCTTCAGGGGCAGTATTAACACTGAGAGGTAATATTTAATGTAGATGTTCTGTTAGAACAAACTATACTGTGGTAGTTACCATGAGAGAAACTATCATATTGGCTTTTAGGGGTCTCAGCACTGGAGGTGGTGAGGATTTATCTCCCTACTAGCGATAGAAACAAGTATGCATTTTGCACCAAAAGCCAATATGAGAGTTTATCTCATGGTATCTACCACAGTATAGTTTGTTCTAAAAGAACATGAACGTTTAAGCAGGGATAATTATTACCTCTCAGTGTTAATACTGCCTCTGTTGCTAACAAATATTTTTTTAACAAGCTCACTGACAACACTAGTGTCTGGGGAGATGAATCGCTGCTACCTCTAGCAATCAAGCAGCCATCATTGACAAAACCAAAGAAGAGCGAAATCACATGATCTGATGGTCACAGTGCAGAAGTTGGTGAGGATTTATCTCCCTGCTAGTGATATAAACAAGAGTGCTTTTTGCACCAAAAGCCAATATGAAAGTTTCTCTCGTGGTAACCACTGCAGTGTAGTTTGTTCTAGCAGAACATCCTTATTTAAGTTGGGATGAATATTAATTAAATGAGGAATAAAGTTGTCCCTTAACAGGCTGTTAATCCATTGCGGGTAAACTGACCAGACAAGACTATGAATTATTTTTCTCAGTTAATGAACAATAATAAATAAAAACCAGTTGTCCAGAAATAAATTGGCCTTGATATATGATCTACGTTTATGCATAGGTACAATCTACATTTACTACATAGGTACAATAGTTTTGAGGTTAAGGTGGAGGATTACTTCCCATCATAATTTCATGTCTTACTACAACAATGACCAATGTACATGATACTATTTGTTCCAGTCTGCTTGATTAAAATAAAATAACTTCCTCACTTATTTCATGGTTGAGTGGTTAGCTATAAGAAAAGCACTAACTGGAACAAGTCAACAATCCAATGTAAACATGAAAATAATACAAATGTGAAAGAGTGAATAAGGGAAATAGAAGAGAGAGAGAGTGTGAGAGAGACGGAGAGAGGGGAAGGGGGGATTGGGGGAGAGAGAGGTTTTTCTCTATTACTTGTATTATAGTAGAGTTTCCCACAATTCATAGTGCTTCTAAAGTCCTCTTTCAAGAAATATTTATTAAAGACACCTTTTATATAGTACACCCATTATTGACAACATATATAATTATATGTATGTATGTATGTACGTATGTATGTATGTATTAAACAAAAACGAGCTGTTAGAAATAACTCAGAACATATATTTGAACAACATAGACATATGTCGTTATATCAAGTCCCATACAACATAAATTCCTGATTTGTCACAGTCAATTGTACTACTAGAAGATGTGTCACATTAACCAGATAGCAATTAGGACCAGAAGTGGGGAATAATCAAACAATTCAAAAATTCTCCAACACTGACATGCCATTAAGGAATAGGAAAGATTCATAAGAGGATAGTCATGGACAAGTGTTCCTGCATCAATTAGATATCATCAGCATGACAATAATCCTAATCTATCTCCAGTAGCCAAGGGAATTAAACATGCAAAAAAGAGTAGGAAGCATTTATGACCCAGGTAATTTGCATAATTTAACAAAAATGAACCAGGAGAAATAATTCAGACTGGCCAGTGGGATATATTGATATCCATTGAAGCAGAAACAAATGTCCTTGACTATCTTCTAATCTCCAGAAAATAAATATGTCCATCTCCGTAATGGCATGTCAGCTTTGGAGAATACCTGATTCTTGAGATTACCCCCTTTGGTAATTAGGATACATCTTCTGGAAGTGCAGATAATTTTTGATAAATCAAGAATTTATGTTCTGTAGCATTTGACATCTAAAATTTATCTATGTGGTTCAGAAACATGACATTGACCACTCTGAGTTGTGTGTGTGTGTGTGTGTGTGTGTGTGTGTGTGTGTGTGTGTGTGTGTGTGTGTGTGTGTGTGTGTGCATGTGTGTGTGCGTGTGTGTATGTGTGTGTATATGTGTGTGTGTACACATGCGTGCATGTGTGTATGCATGTGTGTGCATGCATGTGTGTGTGTGTATGCGTGTGTGTGTGTGCATGTCTGTGTGTGTGCATGCATGTGTGTGCGTGTGTTCACATGTGTGTGTACATGTGTACATATTTGATATGCCTATATTAATCTATCTGTCTCTCTGTCCGTTTATCTATATAGACAGGCAGACATATATATATAGATAGATAGATAGACAGATAGACAGACAGGCGGGCAGATAGATATTTTCGTTTAAATTATACAAATTGCATGGGCCATGAATAAGTTCTATTTGTTTTTGTCTTTGTCTAAGTTCTTTTGTTCCTAGAGGAAAGGTTGGATGACTGCTGTACTAATGAAGCATAGTAGTTGAGGTAAATAGATGTGCATGCATGTGTGTATAAACACATGCATACAGATATATATATATATATATATATATATATA
>NC_068988.1:82300939-82309131 GCF_001194135.2 Octopus bimaculoides
AAAGATTATATCTTACAAGGTTGGACTATCGTCAGCAGAAATGACCAGACAACATATGAAGCACGAATCAGTACGCAGCATGGTTCGTGTTCTTATGTCTAATTTTTCAAAATATACCGCGTATTTACGGTTTACCTAATCGGCAGCAAATACAAAAATGCAAAATGCCGAAATTCCTTCAGAAAATCATCCAAAAAGAATTTTATCATTATTAATAAATTATAGGGTAGCAAAGAAAATTTTAGAAATTTTATTTACCACCAGTGGTCTAGCGAGATAATAATTTATTAATATATATATATATATATATATACCAGAGTAAGCACATAAATATGAAACAAGGTGGGGAATATAGTACTCAAATACCAGAGGTAGAGTAATATGCTTTGTTATTAATGCTGCAAAAACATCACAAAAATATCACAAAAAACTGCTACTCAGAGTTTCACATTCCCATTTGTTGGACAGTTGTGATTAAGAATCTTAATCACAACTGTCTGACAAACAGCTACATGAAACTCTGAGTAGCAGTCTTTTGTGATATTTTTGTGATGTTTTTGCTGCTTTAACAGATATACATATCTGGTGGCACACAATAAGCACCATTCATGCATGTGTCATTGCCAGTGCCACCTGACTAGTTCCCCATGCCGGTGGCATGTAAAAAGCACCATCCAAATGTGGCCGATGCCAGTGCCACCTGACTGGCTCCCGTGCCAGTGGCACACAAAAAGCACCCACTACACTCTCGGAGTGGCTGGCATTAGGAAGGGCTTCCAGCTGTAGAAACATTGCCAGATCAGATTTGAGCTTGGTGCGGCCTCTTGGCTTGCCAGTCCCCAGTGAAACCATCCAACCCATGACAACGGACATTAAGCAATGATGATGATGATGATGATGATATATAAATATATATATAAATGTATGTATTCATGTTGGTAATATATATCCTATTGGAAAGTGCCTATGTTCTACAACAGGGACCTTACTAACTATTTGAACTTATTCATTATTCTCATAATCTTATCCCATCCAGGTTTTATATGAAATTAGGGTCCGTCAAATTCTCTATCCCTATGGAAATATCTGTTGATAGTTTATACTTCTGGTGTATTAATGCCAATATCCTAAATGTTTTTAACCTTCAACTGAAAATGGTAACTAGCAATGCCAATACTAATTCTGCAAATATGTTATTGATATTTGCTATGAAGAGTCATGTCTGATTACTATATTTCCTCAAACTCGATATTATATTTCTATGATTGCATCATATAGATCAGTATTTTTCAGCCAGTTTGATTCATATTTTACTCCAGTGGACCCTCAAAATCATTCAATGTTTTAAAAATGCCTATTGCATTTTTTATAATTAAATATTAAAAAGAATTGTATTAAAAAAATTGTTAAAATATTTTAAGTATTTGCAAATAAATTTTAATGACAAAATTTTATATGGACCCTGATTGAGAACTACTGATATTGATGCAGACCAAAGACAAGTCACATACCCAACACCCACCCCAAGGAGTGAGATGTTTGTACTAAACCTTGTTGAACTAAGGGCTATGAGGGTACAGTATGTGATACAGTACATTGGTTTATGTAGGTGCAAGGCCTCAGATTTACAGATAAGGGAAGGTGATAATGTAGTGATGGTCATATCTTTTATTAAAGCATTATCACATGTGTAATCATCTGGTGGTCAAGTTTGCAATCACGCTAATTTTTCATGATCCCATATATCATTCATGTTGGTCAGTGAGAAGATATTTCGTATTCATACAAAGTTGGTCAATGAATCAATTGCAGTATTTTTGCTTGGCAGCTGACATGTATATGTCTATATCAAGGGAATATATCACTAATGGGAATATATCACTAATGGGAATATATCACTAATGGGAATATATCACTAATGGGAATATATCACTAATGGGAATATATCACTAATGGGAATATATCACTAATGGGAATATATCACTAATGGGAATATATCACTAATGGGAATATATCACTAATGGGAATATATCACTAATGGGAATATATCACTAATGGGAATATATCACTAATGGGAATATATCACTAATGGGAATATATCACTAATGGGAATATATTACTAATGACTCTTTACTTTGCTTTGCTCTCCAGTAATGTCCTGCAAAACACCTGTTTTTTTCTCTCTCTCTCTCTCCCCCTCTCTCTCTCTAATGACATCTGTGATTGTTAGAAGATTGTCATTACATACATACATGCATCAGAATATACAAGGAGCTTTCATCAACTGACAAAGTAATAGGTATGTCTTATTTGTGCTGTATTTGGTTTACCACAAAACTCTAACTTGAACTGCAACTGAAAGTCTGATGTTGAGACTGCCTATCAGAGGCAGCTAGAAGTGGTTTTTCTTTAAGCAGGTAGATAAAAATAAGAGTAAGTATGAAAGAGCAAATCATTTGGCATCACTCAAGAAAGACATTTAATTTAGATCAAGAATATTGAATGAGTGATGCCAAAAGTTTTGCTTTCTCATTTTTACTTTAATCTATGCATACACATCGATACATACACACGTGTATATACACATACATACATACATACATACATACATACATACATACATGAAAACCCAGGAGATACTAACAAGCACACGTGATTTTCACATCAACAGTGATGTAGAGCGCCCCTGCCTAAAACAAAAACAAGGCAGTAATGAAGTTGCAAGACTCAACCACAACGTATCGTCAGATGAAAGGATGAGCATATATGAGCAGAAGACCTTGCATGGATATGTTAATAGAAAGCTCAGAGATGATAGTAACATTGATTATCAAAGCAGTCTATCATGGACCAACATCCAGATTACTACCTCCCACTTTGAAAGGTATGCATTTGCAATCCAGGAACAGGAAATATCAACCAAATACCTGATGCATAAAAGGGACAGAGATGCAGAAAAACAGTAAAAGTGATAACCAATGCAAACTTTGTGGAGTTAACACCAAAGATATCCCCGACACCATAAGCAGTTATCCAAAAATGTCATCACAGTATTATCTACCAATGGGACATGATGTTGCAGCTAGGACAATATCCATCAAAAGGATAATCCTGATAACAAAGAAATATGAACCCACAGTATGATGGAAACCATAGCCCCTCATAAGAAAAAGGTGCACTGATGGAATGTCCCAGTGAAAACCTCAATAACATATAAATATAACAGACCAGACATAATGATTTGGGACACAGAAGAGACATTGTGTACAGCTGTGGAAATCAGCTGCCCAGCAGATGTTAACATGAAGCTGAAGATCAGTGAAAAAGAGAATACCTACACTGAACTGTTGGGATATCTGCAGTTACTTTATCCAGATTGCAAGTTCTAGTTTATACCTGTAATTATTGGAGCACTGGGATATGTAACACACTGCCTAAATATCAATCATAAGAAATCAGGCTTCTCAAAACCAGAAAGGACAAAAACTACAGATCCAAGTCATCACTGGAACTGTAAAAACCTGTAAAACTTTTCAGAGGTTTAGCATTTAAGTATTCATAAGCATGTCTAGATATGCAATTATATGCATGAGAAGACATACATAAAACAAAATAAAACAAAATCTGCACGTCTACATACATACATACTAAAATACCCTTTTGCTGATGAAGGAGCCTTGGATCGAGGTTATAAACTGGATTTTCTCTATTAGCAAGAAAATATTTAGGTTGTGTTCTTGAGCAAAAACATTTCATTTCACGTTGCTCTGTGATAATTTCATCATCTGACATGTGACACAAGGTGCACCTGTACAGGTAATGTCAATTTGATGGAGGAAGTGAGCTTATGTGAACACAAACATTTGATCATTATAAACAAAACATCTGTTTGGTTGTTTGGCAAGAAATTGCCAAACCCTCATACATTGTCTAACGGCAGGAGAGTCCATGATATATATATATGGATGTGTGTGTGTGTGTGTTTGTGTGTGTGTGTTTGTGTGTGTTTGTCTGTGTTTGTGTGTGTGTGTGTGTGAGAGAGAGAGAGAGAGAGAGAGAGAGAGAGAGTTAAGTGAAACATTTATAACAATATATTGCAATGTTTCTCAAACTTTTTTAACTGTCACACCACTTCTTATACTGACACCCTGTCACACCCTCTCTTTGTTATAATTAACTTAAAATTAAATACATGACATGTATATATGCAAAGTGATGTATATACTAGTGATGTTCTTATCTAATGCTGCAGGTGCAGTAACTCTCTTTATTACATGTATAGAAAAAAAACACAAATTTCAACAATTTTTAAAAATTATACTTTTGTATATTGTGTATAATTTACATGCAATTGTGGTATATATTCTGTTTTGTTTGCTTACTTATTCACATTTCAAAGAATATTGTTACCATTGGTGTAGTTGTTATTGTTACTGCTGTTGCAGTTGCAACTGTGGATAACAAGCTGTTTATCCGAATATTACATTTAAATTGCTTTTACAGTTAATATTTAAATAGGGGGCAAAGGCTAACATAAAGAATAGTACAGATGCCTCACTGACTACTGTCCCCTTTAGTCAAAGCACTCATATGAAATTTTCTACAGCTCTCCTCCACCCCACAATACCATCGGCCACTAATTTATATATAGGGTCAAACATTGTCACTTAAAGAGTTGTACATTTATATTTAACATATTTGTGAACACCTAAACATGGTGAGACTTTTACTGTGTTGTCTTAGAAGAAAAATTCTCATTATAAATATTAAAGACAACAGAAACATATCCCAATATTGTCTTTCAGTGAGTTTCCACATGCACACATTGTTTACAGCACAAATTTCTCTTTAGAAGGAGTTAGTGTAGTGATGGTCTTTCCATGTTTGAATGTATACAAACATATTACATATAAATGTACACAGCTTTATTTTAATTATTGCTCCTTAGTGTGCCTTTAAATGATTAGTTTTAGCTTGACAAAGCTTTGCATCTATCAGCAAATTTATTATTTGTTGTTTACATACAAAATGGCAGTTTTTAGCGGGATATGAAAAACGGATAAGATAATATCTGTATTTATTGAAGCATAATCACATCAAAACATGTGTCCTACAGTCTGATAATATAATTCAAGGACCAACTTAGTGTATTTTCATACTCATTGTCTATAAAGAGAATTTGTCTTCTGAGATAGTTACCACAGCAAAACTTTATCCACATTTGCATACACACATACGTGTTGAATATAAGTACACACAGCTTTATTTTAAGCATCACTGCTTAATATGTCTTTAATTAGCAGTCACTTAACTTTTCTCCTGATTGGCATTATTTTATGGGAAGTACAATTACTATGCATAGAATTTCATTCTATGAGAATGAAATTATTACACAGACTATTGTTGAGGAGGAATTAAAGAGTAAAGAAACTCCTCCACTAGTCATGAATGACCATGGGATTGCACATAGAATGTTATCCTCCAAGGCACGAGTCAGGCAAGGTTGCTGGTGGAAGATCTGCAGTTGCCCATGCATACCAGCCTTCCCTCTCCATGCCACCGATGTTATCCAAGGGAAAGGCAAAGGCCAATACAGCTTGACACCAGTGACATTGAAATATATTTCTACAGCTGAATCAACTGAAGCAACGTGAAATAAAGTGTCTTGCTCAAGAACACAACACACAGTCCAGTGCAGGAATCAAACTCACTACCTCATGATTGTGAGTATGGTACTCTAACCACTGAGCCATGCACCTTCACAGAAGGAATTAACACTTTAGCAATTAATCCGGCCATATCTGGACCAAATATTCTACCTTTTTTATGTTAAAACTGACCGAATCCAACCTCTTACACCTACCCTACAAAGTCATTCTAAAAATACATAAACACACCATTAAAATGTTGAAGCTACACGATGATGTGTGATTAATTCAAAACAATGTGAATAAATAAGCAATACATTTCACAAAGAAATCTGAATGCTAACGGGTTAATGAGAGAGAGACAGGAAACTATTATACTTTTCTACTCTAGGCACAAGGCCCAAAATTTTGGGGAAGGGACCAGTCGAATAGATCAACCCAGTATGCAACTGGGACTTAATTTATTGACCCTGAAAGGATGAAAGGCAAAGTCGACCTTGGCGGAGTTTGAACTCAGAATGTAAAGACAGACAAAATACCACTAAGCATTTTGCTTGGCATGCTAACGTTTCTGCCAGCTCGCCGCCTTAACAAGAAACTATTATAAGCAAGACAAGCAGGGATTAGGATCAGCAAATCAAAACTGAAATATTATTTTAGAGATGCAAGACTGGAGTTCCTCTTCACTAAATAATAACAAGCACAAACCAAGTTCCTCTCCCCTACACAATAACAAACACAAACCCTGTGTCAGAATTAACTCTTTTACTCTTTTACTTGTTTCAGTCATTTGACTGTGGCCATGCTGGAGCACCGTCTTTAGTCAAACAAATTATTTTTTGCAAAGCCTGGTACTTACTCTATCGGTCTCTTTTACTAAACTATTAAGTTATGGGGATGTAAATACACCAACACCTGTTGTCAAGCAATGGTGGAGCACAAAAACAAATATGTAGACACAAACACACATAAAGACACGCACACACACACACACACACACAAACACACACACACATATATATGAGAGGCTTCTTTCAGTTTTCCCTCCACCAGACATACACACTCACATATATACAAATATGTGTCTATGTGTGTGTATCTATAAATACATGTATGTATATATGTATGTATGTACGTATGTATGAATGTATGTATGTACGTACGTACACATGAATGTTTTATGCTCTTCTCTTTCTCTTTTTAATGTAGAGTAAATCTTGACAGCCACCTACTTGGGAGCAAGGTTGTGAAGGAAAATATCTTGTTTTAACTATTATCCTTTAAATCTTAAGATCTTGCAGGTTTTTATTATCTACATATGTGTATGTATGGGCATATAAATAAATATAAATACATATATGTAGTTATATGTATGTATGTATGTATGTATGTATGTATGTATGTATGTATGTATGCATGCAGGTAGGTAGACAGGCAGGTAGGTAGGTAGGTAGGTAGGTAGGTATGTGCATCTGTGTATGTGTATCTGATTCTGTATATAAAACCATCTACAATGACAGCCACACCTATATATGAATACATTCATATTTTACATTTTATCAGATATTTAAAAAATTATTGATTTCATCTATGTAATCCTTTCAGAATTTTATTGTGACCCATTTTGTATCATGACCTATAGATTGGGAATCTCTGCTCTATGTTAATCACATGGACTGGTAGAAATAGCAGCCAAGTTTCCCTCAAATTATACATTACTGTCATAGACAAGGTACACATTTCAAGCAATGTGTACTTTCTCCAAGTTATATACTGCATGAAAAAGTTGAGTTGGTCATTGGTGAAAACATCTTTGATCACTGGACTGTTCAAGCCAGGCCAGCCTGGGGCTAAACAACAATAAAAAGCACATGTATTCAATGTCAGGTGTAACCTGATATCCACATTTTTCTAACACATTATCACTACATTGTGTAAACATGTTGAAACATATGAAATGGAAATACATCCAACATACAATATAAACAGACAAGAATGTTTCAAAGATTCTAAGAACTAAGGAAATTATTCCAAAAATAAATAAAAAAATAAATAAAACAAAGAACCTTGCCATTCCAGCTTATAATGAGTTTGTCTTTTAGTGTCTCTGATTA
Organism: Octopus bimaculoides; assembly: GCF_001194135.2. Taxonomy (NCBI): domain Eukaryota; kingdom Metazoa; phylum Mollusca; class Cephalopoda; order Octopoda; family Octopodidae; genus Octopus; species Octopus bimaculoides. Next base: position 82,308,702 of record NC_068988.1, read on the forward strand.
TATTAGAATTGTGAAGTAAGTACATAACTGTGAAGAGAGAAATAAACTTGGCAAACATTCAGCAAAGAACGATAGAAATCTCTTGCAGATTTAAAGATATCTTTGAAACCTGTCTAGCAAAAGGTAAAATACTGTAACAGTATTGTCAGAGAAGGAGGGTCGGTTAGATAACAAGAGAAAACTGCAGAGACAGAAAAAGATATATATACATACATTTTCATACATACATACAGGGAATTACCCTACTTACTTACCAACATAATATACACACACAAACACACACCCACACACACGCACGCATATGTATACATACACACATACATATACACTATACATATACATATATACACACATATATATAGATATATATATATGTGTGTGTGTGTGTATATATATATATATATATATGTATGTGTATATATATGTATAT
>NC_068988.1:82309523-82312503 GCF_001194135.2 Octopus bimaculoides
TATATATATATACATATATACGACAGGCTTCTTTCAGTTTCCGTCTACCAAATCCACTCACAAGGCTTTGGTCGGCCCGAGGCTATAGTAGAAGACACTTGCCCAAGGTGCCACGCAGTGGGAAAGAACCTGGAACCATGTGGTTGGTAAGCAAGCTACTTACCACACAGGCACTCCTATATGTATGTATATATATATATATATATATATATATATACATACACACACACACACACACACACACACATATATGTGTGTGTGCACATATGCACACACAGATTCACACAGGGAGTGGTGATAGGAAATGCTATAGAAATATAAACTAACAGTTACATCTGAAATATGGAAACAAAATAAATACTTAATAATAAAACCTAATTGACTGAATCAGACCAAGATATGTTTGTGTTGTTGTTTTTCCTCTTTTATAATCTCTTAGCACTGCCCAAATATAACTTGGACTTAACGGCATAAAATGTTTATGTGTGTATGCACACTCATAATACACATGAACACACACACACACACACACATGTATACATACACATACATACACATGCACACACATACACACACACACATGCGTGTTTAATATGAGCTAAGTACATGATTGTTGACCAATGAATTTGTGTCTTAAAAGAGTCACATTCCTACTTTAAAAACAAACTATTTTTATCGCAACAGCTAGAATGGACATATTTCACAACACAGCTCCATATACTATACACATCTGAAAATTTGATATGAAACCAGTCAAGTGTATTCCTATATTTTAAAATATAATTAAATTCTAATTAATACTAATATACTCTCTGTGCATTTTCACCTTCATTTCTTGTGTGTGTGTTTGTGTGCGTGTGTGTGTACATATGTATATATGTAAACATAGAGAGGTGAGGAGAGGGAGAGAGGGAGTTTACAGTCCCATTATAGATAGAAAGAAGTATTGCGTCCAGTGAGAGATAAATATCATTTAATATACACAATTTACAAGAGAGCTACTAATAGTTTCATACTTTAAGAAACATTAAATTGGCATGTCCACCTTTCCATGCTGGCATCGGTCAGATGGAATTCAATGAGGCAGAATTTCTGTTGCCAGATGTCCTTCCTATCACCAACTCCCAAATAAGATATTTCCTCTGTCCATTCATATTTTCATAACAGACTGGAATCAAATAACACCATCTGTATGACAGTGGAACCCACTGGTAACTGTCACACAATGTCAAGACAAGGAGACACAAGCAAGCACACACACACACACACACACACATGGAAGATTTGATGGAGAAATGGAGAAATGCAAAGTTGGTACAGTTAAGATAATATTGTATATAATTGTCGTTGATAATTGTTTAATGGTAACTTACACAGGGATCTCTACCAACATCATGAAAGTCTATGGATTGACATCATTTTTGTGATGTGCAAGGTAATGGCATGGTCAGGTATGAACATCTGGCCATATGTGAGGACCTCTTCATCCATCAAAACAATCACATAAACTGACTTTCAGATACAAAAAGCAGACCACAATGAATCTACCCACCACGAGAAGCTGTCCTCTCCTAGTCAGGTGCAAAACTTCAGGGCTGTCACCTTTCATGTTAACAGGATAAAAATTCTGAAGATGTTGTGGAGATGCCAGAGCAGAGACAAATATATGTTTGTTGTGTACAAGTGGTAAGATGGAGAGCAACTTTGGCCAGACTCTCCAGGGGCAATGAATCATCATCGTCCTTTAACGTCCGCTTTTCATGCTGGCATGGGTTGGACAGTTTGACTGAGAACTGGTAAACCGGGTGGCTGCACCAGGCTCCAATCTGATTTGGCAAGGTTTCTACAGCTGGATGTCCTTCCTAATGCCAACCACTCTGAGAGTGTAGTGGGTGCTTTTACGTGTCACCCGCATGAAGGCCAGTCAAGCGGTACTGGCAACGGCCACGCTCAAAATGGTGTGTATATATATATATATATATATATATATACTCATATAGATATATATAGCTAGGGTGTTTGAAACACCTACATTGCTAAAGAATGTAGGTGTTTCTAACATCCTAGTCATATTTCGTTACAATTATGGTTTTCCTTTTTGCTAAATATTGCATACCATTGTCTCTCTTAATTTCATATATATATATATATATATATATATATATATATATTGCATTACTTTCTGACTCACTCTCATACAGGGAATAAAGAGAGAACAAGGCCTCTGAATTTTAGATGAATGAAGACTTTTGGTGTTGCGGATGACTTCAGAAAACCAGCAAGGCCTTTCCTGATGAAAAATGTACCATTGATGTAGACCAGTGAAGACTGTATCACTCACATAGAATATCTAGCCCCTACAAGAAAATAAGAGTTAGGCAGACCCAGAGACAAAAGATAAACTGAAGTTGGAAGGTACAGAAGCTGTTCTCTCTGCCAAGTGTAAGTTCAGAAAAGTACTGAGTGACATGTATTATGAGGAGGCGGTGGAGATAGGGTTATAAACATATGCTTTAGATATAGATTCCAGACTAATATATGTGGTTTGTATATATATATGTATATACATATATATATATATATATACATTTATCTGTATCTAGGTTGGTATGTTTGTCATGTGTGTGTATGTGTAGTTTTATGTGCATGCATGAGTGTGTATGTATGGATCTTGTCAGTCCTGATTGAGATGGTTGGGATGGTTTGCTCATATATATATGTGTGTGTGTGTGTGTGTGTGTGTGTGCGTGTGGTATGTAGGTGGTTGTAAATGTTTGTCACGTGTGGGTGTATAGTTTTGTATATCTATATATATGTATACACAAGTATTTGTGTGTATGATGTATGCATATACAAGTCTGAGTGAGATTCTCTATTTATATATATGGTGTGCGCATGCGTAGTTTCTTATACATATCATCATCATATATATATATATATATATATATATATATATGTATGTATGTATGTATGTATGTAT
>NC_068988.1:82314639-82315706 GCF_001194135.2 Octopus bimaculoides
TCATAGGATCGCGGTTTCGATTCCCAGACCGGGTGTTGTGAGTGTTTATTGAGTGAAAACACCTAAAGCTCCATGAAGCTCTGGCAGAGAATGCTGGCAACCCCTGCTGTACTCTTTCACCACAACTTTCTCTTACTTCCCATTTCTGTTGTGCCTGTAATTCAAAGGGTCAGCTTTGTCACACTGTGTCACGCTGAATATCCCCAAGAACTACGTTAAGGGTACACGTGTCTGTGGAGTGCTCAGCCACTTGCACGTTAATTTCACGAACTGGCTGTTCCGTTGATCGGATCAACTGGAACCCTCGACGTCGTAAGCGACGGAGTGCCAACAACAACAACAATATACATACACACACAAACACACACAGACACATATATGTACAGTTTTCAATTACTCCCTCGTTATCATTCATTACAGACTTTCATCATTCTCTCTCTCTCCCTCTCCCTCTCTCTCTCTCCCTCTCTCTCTCTCTCTCTCTTCTCTCACCAAAGACAAAATAAACCTCTGGTGCTAGTGAAAAGAGACAATATTATGTTGAGAGAGCCTCTGAATCTTGCCAGGGACAAAGGAGCCACACTAGTGTAGGTGCCACAATAACATGCACCTTCTACACTCTATAATGTGGTTAGCAACATAGTACAGAGAAAACTCATTAGTCATGTTAAAGGCATTACAGTATCACTGAAGCTATAGAATGCAACAAGCATACCCCCTGTAAATGATGAATGGCATTTGCTAAAGAAATCATGCTAAGAATATAACCTACTCAGTTTGTGGCAACAAGTAAAATGAGGATGTTTGGTTTTACGTGAGGGTCAAACAAAAGATTGATACGATACATTGTTATATATGTATTTTGTTTGCTATTTTTGTTAATTCACACTATAACAGGAATTACAGAAGAATCTACTGGTTTGTGGTAAAACACATACTTGTTTAAGAAGTATTAGGAAAATCTAGCTACCTTGAGAGCAAGATCTTACACCACACAAACACATGCCCACACACACTTTCATGCTCACACACACACACACACACACACACACACACACACACACACA
>NC_068988.1:82315716-82320231 GCF_001194135.2 Octopus bimaculoides
ACGCACACACGCAAACACACACGCACACACACAAAACCAAACATATGTGAACATGTAATTTGCCTTCAAGACCTAAAAATAGGGCTAGATAGTAAGCAAAAATGAAATGTTGAATGTTAATCCTCAAAGTAAAAAAAAGATTTAATCTGAGCCCACTTTAACACCATCACCTGGTCCTAGGATACCTTTAAAGGTGACAACTTTGTTGATGGATAGTAGATTTATCACCCAGTCTAACATCACCGACTGATTCTTGGGGATCTTTAGTGGAATAGACTTAGTTCCAAGCTTTCAGTTCTATGCCACTAGTCTAAGATTAACTTTCTCTCTTCCACCTACCAATTTCAGACACTAGGTGGTGGTGGTGGTGGTGGTGGCGGCGGCGGTGGCGGAGGTTGTTGTTGTAGTACTCTAACAAAAAGAATGTGGAGTACAAAGAGCAAAAGAGAAAAAAAATCTACCCTTTAACAGAAAACAATAACATTGTACAGAATATTGTAAAATTTATGGAAACACTGACAACAACAATAGCAATAATAACATTATTAATACACATTCATGCCATTTGCCAAATGAGCACATAAAAGAGAATTAATATTTCAGTAGGAAACATTAATATAATAAACAAATTTTAGAATAATAACAATAAAAAATTATAACATTTACACACACTTACATTATCCTCAAACAAATCTGCTTCAAATCCAGGTCCAATTCTACTTGTTTAAACTAACAAGTGCTTCATTTGGAACATTTAAGGAAGAGAACAGTCACATGGCAACATTATCTCATGAAAACGTATGCTTTTCTACCAAAGCAAAGGAGAAAAGAAAGGTGATTTACCTGTGCCCTGCCATGATTATAGGGTCCACGTGTCTCCCAAAGAGTAATTAAAAGTAGCTCTTGATGACAGGTTGGAGTGAAATCTCCAACATAAGGGTGGAGAGAGAGAGTACAAATAGTACAATAGGCATTACTTTCAAAACTGATTTTCACCAGTATATACATGATACAGCTATTTATAAACTGGCCCTTTATTTTCATAGAGCAACAGGGACAGGTGGTTAGTGCTGCTGTGGCTTTAAAATGACATGGAGCAAGGTTAGGTCACTATGAACATATATGCCCTCATGACTCCATGTGGAGGCACGTGGCTTAGTGGATAAGGTGTTGGGTTCATGATTGTAAGATTGTGGTTTTGATTCCTGGACTGGGTGATGTGTTGTGTTCTTGAGCAAAACACTTTATTTCAGGTTGCTCCAAAAATGAACAATCCTGTGACAGACCAGAGTCCCATCCAGGTAGGGAATATATATGTCATGGGAACTGGGAAACCATCCTTTATCAGTCAATATGACTCAAGAAGGAAACTTTACCATGACTTCACGTGACCACAAAACAATTTAAGAATTATGCCATAAAGTAGGTACCAGAAGAAAAGTTCTAGCACTGATCGTTCAAAGCAAAAGAGATGAACTACTACATGTGCAGCAGTACTGTCACAGGTGGTAGTAATGTACTGTCACAGGTGGTAGTAATACATGTGGCAGAAAAAGCAACTATTGCACATGTGTTAAAGTAGCTATTGCATATGTAGCATAAAAATCATTTCAGACATTTCTGCTTAGAAAAAAAAAATAGTACCAGCAGTAGTGGCCTACAGAAGGTTATGTTCCTAAGACAACATGAAAACGTTGACCAGGGCATCAAGGACCATTCCTCTGCCCATAATCATTGGTAACAGTGAGGACAAAATGGAAGGACAACAACAAAAACTATACACTCCAAAAGAAAGTAGGCAAAAGAGAATCCCCATCCCAACTACACACACACACACACACACTAACATAGTAGCAGTATCAACCTATCCACTTATGAGACTGGTGAGGAGTTGGAGGCATTTATGGAAGACAAAAAATAAATGGCAAAGCTCTTCACCATTGACAGATAAAGACAGACAGCAATCAAGAAGTGTGGGGAAGAGTCCAACAATGAGAAAAAACTGCTTCTTTCAAAGTTGTTTACACAAGCAACAAAGATCTGATACAAATAAATTAAACACAAGAAGTTAGTCAGACAAAGTGCTAACCAGTGAGGAATGACATCAGAGTACAACGGTCCTAAAAAACAAAAAAGATAGGTTGTTGTTAAAATGCACCAAGAGAATCCATGTTGTGTGATATGTCAGTCCAGCTTCAGACATAGGATCTTTCTGATCCACTCTAACCCATGAACTTTGCACAAATGATTCAGTCTTTATAAATAGATGGACAATTTAAAGTGGATAAATCATCAGGACCACGGGGAGAAGGCTTGATCAACACAAGTGACAGCTTTCCACTATTATTTGGCAGAATACGAAATCCAGTTAATGATTTTCTATATCTAAGCAGCTGGATAAGTTCAGCAAAAAAGGGCATTGACATTGAAACTATCAAAGCCTGGGTGGCAATGAACAAAACAGGAAAGATATAGAAGTTAGTTCTATGAAGAAAAATTAAAATGTCATTCTTCAGAGCATCTGTTGTATCAGTGTTGTTGTATGGATCAAGTTTATAGATCCTGATACAAGCACTTGAGAAGAAACTAGATGGTGATAAAACTTAAAGGCTTAGGGTTGTACAAAACATAAACTGGCATTAACATGCTAGAAATGAAAATTTATATGGAAACTTGCCCAGGATAACAACTACAATTGTTCAAAGATGGTTACAGTTTGCCAGACATTGCTGGAGAAGTAGTTATACACAAGCTACTATTATGGGAACCAACTTACAGGAGACACAGTAGAGGAAGGCTTGCTTGAATTCTCATTGATCAACTCTCAGATGATACAAACCTCAGTGAGAAGTTACCACGAGCAATGGTAAATCACAGATTGTGGAGAAATTGCCAGGAATGTTCAACCATGTTATTACAAAGGTGATGCCTTTATAACAAACTAAATCTTGTTTTACTTATTGTTGTTTTCTATTATATTTCTTTAATATCTGTAATCTTTACATGTGTTTTACAAATTTTGATTTCATCCTTGTCTTTCTCCTCACTATTACATAACTTGCTTGTCAACCTCACACGTTTTTGTGACCAGCACCATGTATTTTGTTATTATTATTATCACTTCATTGTTTTCAAGAAATTTAATTTTCTTCCCACAAAATGGTCAAAGCTGCTTTTTATGCATACAAAGCTGAACCTTTTCTAAAAAGCCCAGTGAATTGTATCTAAACATTTTGTACTCATTTTGAGCAAACTATTGGTATTCAGATATAATGTGAACAAAAATCTCACCTGTATCCTTACACATTCTATGTGACAGTCTTGTTTATCTATCATACTCTTGATCCAAATTTCCTTTGGCAGTATCTTTCTGAATTGCTGAAAATCATTTCTTCTGCATTTTTCTTCCATATTTCTTTCTTTAACAAAATCCAGCTATTATTGTCATCTTTTTTATCTCCCTCTTATGTTTTTTTGAATAGAACTAAATGGAAATTTCTTTCCTTCAGAATATGACTTCTATTTTTCCATATTTTCCTGCTTTTTAACCATGGTTTCTATTAACTCTATAAATATCCTTTCACTAAGAAATATTTTTTTCGCTTCCACAAAAAATTCTAGAGTTATTTTCTTTACTTCATGTACCTCTTCACCAATCATTAACTCCCTTCCTTTTTCTGTCCTTTCCCAGTATATATGGACCACATCCGATGAGGTGGGGGAGGTATACATTTCTGTACATTGTGAACAGCTCACACATTTACTTGCTGATGTCCTTCTGTTCATCAACTCACTCTTCCTCTAATCAATGATATCTACCGCATACTTTATTAGTGATGCTACTCTCAAGTTGATTGCCTAAATGATAATTTCTGCCTTCCAGTTGCTCATATTTTTGCTGCTTTCCTTCACCTCCTTAACTGAAATGACTAGTTCTGCTTGTTTTGGACAGACAACTGTTTGTTTCAGTTCTTGCAACCATTCAGCATCCTTTTAGTGCTCCTTGTCTTGGCTCCAGATGTCACTCCAAAACCTTTGACTTTCAATGTTATCTGGTATCAACTTTTCATCTGTACACTCTCCATTTATTTCTTTATAGAATCTCCTCTGATCTACTTTGAATAACTTATTCTGGTGGTAACCCTTCATTCTTTGTTCGTATCTTACCATCTTTGCTTTCTTTGCAATGAGGCGCTGTTTCAGTTCCTCCACCACTACTTTCAGGCCCTTTCTTTCAATATTATACTTCCTTTTCAGCACCCTGTATTCTTGTTCGCTTTTAAGCTCCTCTTTCTCTTTTTGGTCTAACACAGATGTTTCCTTCGAGAGCATATCTAACCCTGCCTGGATTCTTCTTTTCCACCATGGATCTTTTCTTTTGTCACTCCCATTATGTTTCTTTTTCTTGACATCAACACCCACGTTTTCTACAACAACAATACCTGCTGCCTTGATCAAATTATTTGTTTCTGTGATGTTGTTTGTTCTGATGCATTTCAGAATTTTATTGACATT
>NC_068988.1:82325059-82327235 GCF_001194135.2 Octopus bimaculoides
CTATTCACCAAACTGCTACCAAACTGCTACTCAACTTTTCCCTAAAACAATGGTGGTAGTGGTGGTGGTAATAATGATAAAAATTAAAAAAATAATAATATGCTGCAGCTGCTAATACTAAATACTACTAACACTAAATTAACACTACAACTACTACTATTATGATAGTAGTCAACTACCCCCCTCCCACAAAATTTCAGGCCTTGTGCCTATAGTAGAAAGGATTATTATTATCATTATTATTTTATCTTAATATTCCCTGAAATGCTATTCCTCAAATTTGCATTAATGCATTCAAATCAACACATTAGTATTAGTTTCATGCTTTGTTTATTCAATCTGTCCTCCAAAATATGAATATAAATGTTCAAATACACAGACAGACAAACAGATAGCGAGACAGACAGACAGACAGACAGACAGACATAATTATAGATGTAGACATATGAGAGTGGTATAGTTAGTAATATTCATTATGTGATATTGTTATTATAAACTACTGGTTACAATAAACAAAAATAATCTCAACTTGTAATTATGCATATATATATATATATATATAGATATCTGTGTGCGCATCTACAAATATGTGTCTGCGTAGTTACCTAGAATCCATAAGTCAGAAAAAGATAGGTATTCTTATATTTGTTAATAGAGGCGGGTATATTAATCAAAGTATGCTGTATTATCGATCTATTACAACTGATCTTACCAATTGGTTTCACAATGGGTATTAATCAAGATGTGAGAAAACAGCAAGACTAAATAATACAGCATGCTTGTCAGAGCTGGCAGGTATGTAAAAAACTTGGGCAGCTGTTCTTTTGTTATTTAGCTTCTGGTTTAATACCTAATGTGAAACTGATTCAGAAGATTGGTCATAATAGACATATAACACTGTACAGTTTAATTAATATATGTATGTATATGTAATGTTTAGTGGTTAAGGTGTTGCACTCACAATTGCAAAATCGTAGGTTCAATTACTAGACTGGGCATTGTGTCTTGTTCTTGAGCAAAGCACTTCATTTCACGTAGCTCTGCAATCATTTCGACATCTGACATGTGGCACCCATTGCACCTGTACAGGTAATGTCGATCTGATGGTAGGAGTGAACTTATGTCTACACAAACATTTGATCACTAGAAACAAATCATCTGTATGATTGTGCGGTCAGAAATTGTTGAACCCTCATATGCCATCTAACAACAGGAGAGTCCATCATATATATATATATATATATATATATATATATAATTAATCAAAGGACATATTAAGTATGTCTACCTGCTGGGAATAACAGACAAAACTCATATTTAAATCACCAAAATACACTGATAATAACTACAAAAATCAAGTGTCTGAAGGCAAACAGACTAAGACAATCTCTCAGCATACATTCAAGTATTTGGACTCACATGGACAGCTTTCTGTACTGGCATTACAGCCTCACCTTCCTCAGCACACATTACCATGATGGAGAACCCCAATCTTTCACATTAAAATCTATGCTGCAACTGATTCATTTTGCAGCAAATCATGGCAGCTACCAGCGTGAAAATAGTTTCAATGCAGAGCAAATAATTCAGGAGAAAATATTTGTGAAGATATCATTGACTCTATTATTATCTAGTGTAACAATTAAAAAATGATAATAACAGAATCAATAATATAGGTGTTTGAGGCCTGAAAACAGCATTAAATAGCTGAAGGACCAAAATTAATCAAAGGACATACTAAGTATGTCTACTGCTGGGAATAACAGGTGGCTGCCATGATTCAGCGCAAAACAAGTCAATTGCAGCACAGACTTCAATGCAAAGGGTTGAGAATGGTAAGCTATTATGCCAGTCCAGAAACTGATCCACTTGAGTTCAAATACTTGAATGTATGCTGAGAGATTGTCTTAGCTCATTTGCCTTCAGACAGTTGATTTCTGTAGTTATTATCAGTGTATTTTGGCAATTTAAATAAGAGTTTTGACTGTTATTTCCAGCAGGGAGACATACTTAGTATGTCCTTTGATTAATTTTAATCCTTCAGCTATTTAATGCCTTTTTGGGGCCTGAAATTGCCTATATTATTGCCTGGTATCATCATTTTAAAATTATTACACTAGCTAATAATAGAGTCCATGATATCTTCACAAATATTTTCTCTTGAATTATTTGCTCC
>NC_068988.1:82327419-82328899 GCF_001194135.2 Octopus bimaculoides
GAAATAGTTTAATGAAATTTTATTTAACAATAAGAAAATTTTAATACCATGATAAATTGTTTCATAACTTAAAAACATGTAAATAATTTATATTATTATATTTAATAATAAGTAAATTACTTAGATGGCAGCATTAATGCAAGATGCAAAAAATCCTATTGTATCGTACTATATATTTTATATGTTTTGTAGAATGATATATTAAGGAGCATTTTTTATGAGTACTACCAGGTTACTTGAATCCATATATCGTGACTTAAATACATCTTTATGAAAGGATGGTATCATCTAAGGAAATACTGGTTCAATATCTAATATTTTGGAGGGGAGGTTAATATCTATAAAATAATAAGTTTATATATAAACCATGATTTATAATCATGCAAATGATAATAAGAAAATGGAGATATTGAAGTTAATAAAAGTTCATTATCAGCAAAAAATCATTCATTATCCCTTACAGCTGTTTCATTTAAGCTTATAATTATTAAAATCATATTTCTGAGCTTAATCTCTTCAGAGGGAAGAATATACCCTTATATATTTTATGTGTTAGTTTTTTGAATTATCATGGCAGACTCTGCCGTGATGATTCATTTATGATTCCTTTATGATTATTTTGTTATGACTATTTAATATTAGGACAACTATAGCTAGCCTCATTTGCTGGTTATCACCAAGGTACAGCAGGCAAACATCAACATGCCTGTGAAAACTCAATATTTTTAACATGACATCACTTTATGTAGGCATGTATCTGATGTGACCCAGACGAAACTGATTGATGCTGCACAATTGGATGCACAACATCCCATCCATAAAGGACAGTCACATGCATAAAACACATGCATAAGTGTGTGCATGTGTGTACAAATATATACAGACACACACTTACACAAATATAATGGTCATAATGAACAGAACAAAAAGAACACAATACATGCACTTGAGTGCCTTTATATCGGTTTCTAATTTTTGGCACAAGGCCAGCAGTTTCAAAGGAAAGTAAGTTGATTACATCAACCCCAGTGATCAACTGGTACTTATTTTATTGACCTCGAAAGGATGATAATGAGTGTCGTTATATTATTTGGTTGAAGCAAATGATCAGTTACATGTGATGTTCAAGATACAACTTAAGTCATCAACCAAATGACATATATATGTACATGTACATACACTCACACACACACACACACACACACACACAGATTGTTAGATAGATACATACATAGTCATTTATATGTATGTGTATATATGTGTATATATTCACACACACACACATACATACATGTGTTGGAGTACATATATATTTACCTGCATATATATATATGTGTGTGTGTGTGTGTGTGTGTGTGTGTGTGTGTGTGTGTGTGTGTATGGTTGTAATAGTTTTATATATATATATATATATTATTTATCTATCAATATATTTACATATATATATATATATATATATATATATAATACAAAAACTATA
>NC_068988.1:82328924-82330345 GCF_001194135.2 Octopus bimaculoides
ATATATATATATATATATATATATATATATAATACAAAAACTATATATGCATGTATACACACATATATGTATATACTTTCATCTACATGTGTATATAGATGCATATCAGGGTACAGGACGTTAGAACAATGAACTACAGACAACGGAACGAACACATAGGGAAACAGAAAGCCACTTGGAATTATTCATCAGCTGCCTCTATTCTAACTCTACGTTTCGAAATATATATATATCATCATATATATATATATATATATACTAGCTTCATTTCCTACAGGCTTATGCCTGTCCTTTGTGGTCACAGCCTAAGTTTCACTGCCATGAAGCATGGCTGTTCACACACAGGCATCATACAGTCTACCTTTCATTCTGAGGGAGAGGCCCTTTGTTACCAACAAAGGTAGAAACTCTCTGAACTTTGCCCAGCCTATTCCTATTCTGGCAGCTATGCTCCCTGTGCATTCCCCTCCACTGCTGACATGGTCACCTAGATAATGGAAGTCATCAGCTACTTCTGTGTATCCCTATTGGCTACATTTCTAGTGTTTATCGTACCTGCATATTTGCCACACACAAACCTTCCTCTGATATTGCTGCACCTCTTATTGGTACATCTTATGGAGTTTCTACCAACACCTTTTCTATATATTGAGCTGGGCCATCTATCTGAAGGGGTCTGTGATTTGTCTGCTTTCCTATTTTTAGATTTTTGTTTTTGCTAAATTGACTAAGGCCCTTTGATTCTAGACCTTGCTTCCACACCTGAAATTTCTTCTCTAGTTCTTGTGATTCAGCTATAAGAACAAGATCATCTGCATACAGGAGCTCCCAGGGGTTGCCTGACTTAAATTTCTCTGTTATTGCCTGAAGGACTATGATGAACCAGATGGAGCTGAGGACTGATCCTTGGTGAACCCCTACTTGTACACTGAATTCATCACTATACTTGTTGCTAACCTTCACCTTACTGACAGCATCCCTGTATATGGCTTGTCCAGCTCTCACCAACCACTCATTTATCCCCTTATGTAGATTATATTATATTTTTTCCTCTCTTTTACATTATATTATATATAACACCCCTCTTGTACATCACATTATATATAATACCCCTATTGTAGATTATATTATATATAACCCCTTTGTGTAGAGTCTATTATATAAAACTCTCACTTTTAGAATATATTATACATAGCACCTCTTGTAGACTGTATTTTGTATAACTCACTATTTTGGATCATATATATAACCCTCTCTTGTAGATGATATTAAATATAATCCCCTCTTGTAGATTATATATTATATATATCATCATTTCTTATAAAAGAATCCATTACTTATTATTAATCATTTTAAAACTCAGAGTTTCAAATTTTAATTTGATTTGTAAATTTATAAATTTTATTTACAAATTGATAAAT
>NC_068988.1:82331849-82332663 GCF_001194135.2 Octopus bimaculoides
GCTGCAGTCTGTTGCTGTCATTTTAAACCGGTTGCTTTCTTTCCCCAGCAAACTCTCTTCTTTGGAGGCATAATCTATGTATATATTAAACAGAACAACAAAAGTTATAATAGATGGCAGGGTCGGTACTTTTCACATATCTGTAATTTTTCAGATTAACATCCGCATGATTACCCAACCCTAATCCTAAACCTAATCCTAACACTAACCCTAACATTAACCCTAAACCGTAACCCTAACCCTAAAACCCTCACCCTGACCCTAAAACCATAACCGTAACACTAATCCTAACCCTAACCGTAACCGTAACCCTAAACCCTAACCTCTAACCCTGACCCTAAGACCCTAACCCTAACACCCTAGTGAAAATCGTGGTATATTTACAAAACATTGACGAACATGAGTTATATTTTACTGAATGATTGTGTACTTGCACGTGTATGCCTTTGAGAGAGCGAGAGAGGAAGAGGTAGAGAGAGGGGGAGAAAGGAATAGAGGTAGTTAAAAGTTTTCTTATAACAGCTTCTCTTCACTGCCTATTACTTCATTAGAAATCTATGGAGGCACTTACGCACATAATAGAGAAAAATGAAACAAATATGGACGACTTGCTCCGAAACACCACCGAGTGGGGAACACTTCTCAAAAATAACCTGCAGTTGTTTCCTTCAAAATTCCTACATGCTCGAAATGTACATACATTTTCCTGGAAATTAAGAGGAATTTAAGTGGAATTTCCGAAAATTGTCAACCACCCCCCTACCAAAACACTTTCACCGAAAACTTTTGTATATTCGGAATCTACACAATAAAT
>NC_068988.1:82333869-82335370 GCF_001194135.2 Octopus bimaculoides
GCTGTTAGGCCAGATGAGAAAAATATATATATACTATACACACATATATACATGTCATTATCATCATTGTCAACATCATCGTCCTTTAATGTCCACACATACAACACACATACATGCAGAAGTACAACACACACATGCACATGTATACACACACACACACGCACACACACACACACACACACCTAACTATAAAGTGTGAATGCGTGAATAGAAGGAAAGTTGTACATGACAGTAAAAACAATGGATGTATCTACAAATTTGTTATTCTGCATGTTCTTCCTTTTTTCACAGAGATCATCGTCGTCATCATCATCATCATCATCATCATCATCATCATCATCATTTATTATCCTCCTTCCATGCAGATATGAGTTGAATGACTTGACAAGAGCTGGCAAACCTGCAGATTTCATGAAGCTTTTCTGTCTGCTTTCTACAGCTGAAACTCTTGGTTTCTACAGCTGAATACTCTTCTTAACACTAGCCACTTTATAAAGTGTACTGGGTATTTTTTGAGTGGCCCCAACACCAGTGAGAACACGGAGACCCTTCAACTATGAGGGTGAGTGGTATTGAGGGAGGTGGCTTTGTGCCAGTTGATGAGAAGCTCTTCTCTTCTTCTTAGCTCCCTAGCTGGCAACCCGAGGAGGAAGCTGCCCTCTCAGCCAATACATTGTTGTGAGTGCTGTTTGATGACAAACTCTGGTGATGATATTCCATGCCTCCTGATCCATGGCACTGGCCATAGCATACTTGACGTCAAGGCACTACGACTTCAGGTCTTTCTCAGTTTGTTTTGCCTATTTTTTCTTTGGTGCATTGATTTGTATTCATGATGGAAAGTTAAAGTATGGCCGACGGACAGAAACAGGTGTTTTGCTGGAGAGACAATACATGGCTACCCCAGTTGGTAAGGTGAGAAAAGAGAAGAGAGGGAGAAAAGAGAGAGAGAGGAGGGAGAAAAGAGAGAAAGAGAGAAAATGGTGGCAAGGATGTGTTGAGGTATCCCCTCAAGTTACAAGGAGTTGAATATAAGTGAAGTGGTACAGAGGATAGGACAGGGCAGGAAGGCGGATAAGTCCATGAAAGGAGAGTGGGTGATAGAGGGGAGAGGAATTTAGTGTGAGGTGAACACAGCCGGATGGTGGTGCAGAATTAGGAAGATGAGTTATTGGAGAGAGATTCATCTGGGATACATATTGTGTGCAGGTGCAGCTGCTATTTCTGATAGGTAGTGTGATTGCATAGTGACTCACACTTCGGTGGGAGTGCTAAATGTGTGTGCATTTGATTGAGTATGCATGTCTAGGATGACTAACATACTAATGAATATGTGTCATTATATGCATGCACTTCGGTATAGGTACATGCATATATACAAACACGCACATGCATTTATTATGTTTGTCTGTGGTGGGAGTGCCTTTACAATATCAATACAATATATCGGTCACAAAGCGTATGTGCATGCATACATATATATATATACATATATATATAT
>NC_068988.1:82337451-82337729 GCF_001194135.2 Octopus bimaculoides
GTGTGTATGTATGTGTATATATATATATATATATATATATATATACACGTACATTAATATACTTATATACATACATATATATATATATAAACACACACATACATACACACATTAATATACTTATACACACACACACACATATAAACGTTTATGAATTTGTGTTGCAAGATTCCTGATGTGAAACCGTGTTTTTTTTTTCATTTTATCTAGTTTCAGCTCATGAGCTGTGGCCATGCTGGGGCACCGGCCCATATATATATATATATATATATATTTAT
>NC_068988.1:82337739-82339439 GCF_001194135.2 Octopus bimaculoides
TTGTATATGTGTGTGTGTGTGTTTGTTCCCGTAACTTGGTGGTTCAGCAAAGAGACCAATAGAATAAGTACTAGGCTTACAAAGAATAAATCCTAGGGTTGATTTGTTCAACTAAAGGCCACAGTCAAATGACTGAAACAAGTAAAAGAATAAAAGAATATATATACATATATATCCCACTGCATGACACCTTGGGCAAGTGTCTTCTACAATAGCCTCTGGGCAACCAAAGCCTTGTGAATGGATTTGGTAGATGGAAGCTGAAAGAAGCATGTCGTATATATATATATATATATATATATATTATCTCCCCGCCATTCCTTGACAACCGATGTTGGTGTGTTTACGTCTCCATAACTTAGCAGGTCAGCAAAAGTGACTGATAGAATAAGTACTAGGCTTACAAAGAATAAGTCCTCTGATCGATTTGTTTGACTAAAAGCGGTGCTCCAGCATGGGCACAGTCAAATGACTGAAACAAATAAAAGAATTAAAGAATAAATATATCCATTCATCCACACATACATATGTACCTACATGTATATGCACATGCATGATAATACATACATCCACATAGATATATCATTATCATCATTGTCATCATCGTTTAGCATTTGCTGTCCATGGTGGCATAGGTTGGACGGTTTGACCAGATCTGGCAAGCCGGAAGGATGCACCACACCCCAGTTTGATTCGGCATGGTTTCTATGGATGGATGCCCTTCCTAATGCCAACCACTCCAAGAGTGCAATGGGTGCTTTTACATGCCAGCAGCACAGGTGCCATTTGTGTGACTCCAGTTTCTGCCACAACTGTGATTTTACTTGGCTTGATGGGTCTTCTTCTCAAGCACAGCGTAATGCCAAGGTCTCAGTCATTGCCTCCATGAGGCCCAGCACCCAAAAGGAACTTTTCACGTTCCATCGGCATCAGCTGCTTTGCTTCCACGAGGCCCAACTATATATATATATATATATATATATATATATACACACACACACGTGTGTGTGTGATTGTGCATATATATGTGTGTATGTATTGCATGCATTTATATATATATATATATATATATATATATATATATATATATAGTGAGTTCAAACAAGAAAAATGACAAAAAAAACAACAAAAAACAACAACGCAAGGACGTGATACAGATATTGTGTTACTGGACACTCAGGAAAAAAAAAGAAAGAGAATTTGACGTTTCAAGCGAAGCTCTTCATCAGAAATATAGGAAAGTCCAAAGAAGGGAAGACGGAGAAAGAAAAAATCACCAACGATATACACAAGGTTACATATATATCCGCTTTACAACTGTGCAGACTCCAACAATGATAGCACTTACCAAGGTCATTCAATCTTTTTAGGTGATCAATAGACTGATTGAGAAAACCAAACCATGACTGCACCTATAATGCATATTAGAAATGGCTGTAAGTCAAATTTGCACAAATAAAGAAATACGTAAAGCCCATTATTTATGCCTTTTCTTATATATCACTCTATGAGAAAGACCTCAATCTCAGACCTTACCTTTAGATTCCTTGGAGTTCTTTACTAATCTGGAAACATTTTGTTAACCTGATGTATTTGTATTAACAAAGAGCTTATGAAGTATTTTGTCCAGATTGACAATTCCTTATTAATAACACTTTGCATGTGTGTGTGTGTGCGTGCGTGCGTGTGTGTGTGTGTGT
>NC_068988.1:82339449-82343759 GCF_001194135.2 Octopus bimaculoides
GCATGTGTGTGTGTGTGCGTGCGTGCGTGTGTGTGTGTGTGTGTGTGTGTGTGTGTGTGTGTGCAACCAGGAAAAATAGAAGTCAAAATATGAGTGTATGTATATTTTTTATTAATATTTAGCAGAAGCAACAAAGTGACTCAAGGTCCAAAAGTTAGTTACAGGTTGAAGGGCTGCAGATTTATATAGCTGTTGAGAATTACACCTTCCTGTGGATTGATCTAGATCAAATTTTAAATCATAACAATGTCATGTGGATAATTAATATTTTTCAAATAGTTTGTTTGTTGTATATATAATGGAACAAAAACACAATAGAGGACAATAAAACATTCAGACAGATAGACGGTACAAAGGCAGAGAGGAGAAACAACAATTAGAAGGACAGGCAAAAAAAGATGGGTCATTAATGGCCTTCCTTCCTCAGTCAAGTTACCAGAAGTCCTTACTGTTTCGGGCAAAAGAAAGATATGACTAAATATAAAATAAAACTTGAAAGTGTTAAATCTCTGTTCTGATATCTATTAATTTATATATATAGATATATGGTCATCTACAGGTCATCTTGGACATGACTTATCATCATCCTCATCATCATTAACGACATCATCATCATCATCATTATCGATTCCAGCACTTGACTGATAATTATTTTATTGATCTCTGAAAGATGAAAAGTAAAGCTGACCTCAGTGGCATTTCAACTCTGTAAAGAGACAGAAGAAATACAGCTATGCATTTTCTCTGATGTGTTAACAATCTTGCTAGAGCTGGCAGAACCATTAGTTCACTGTACAGAATGCTTAGTGGCATTTCATTCACATATACATTCTGAGTTCAAATTCTGCCATGGTTGACTTTGCCGTTCATCCTTTCAGGATTGATAAAATAAATGCTAGTTAAGCCTTGAGGTCAATGTAATCAACTTACCCTCTCTCCCAAGCATGCTGGCCTTGTGCCAAAATTTGAAATTATCATCATTATTATTGTTGTAGTTGTTGTAATGAGCTGGCTGAATGGTTGGTGAGTTAGGTGAAATGTTTAGTGGTATTTCATCCATCTTCTCGTTCTGAGTTCAAATTCTGACAAGGTCAACTTAGCCTTTCGTCCTTCTGTGGTCAATAAATTAAGTACTAATGAAATACTGGGGTCGATATAATCAACTAGTCCCCTCCCACCAAATTTCAGGCCTTGTGCCTATCGTAGAAAGGATTATTATTGTTTTTATTATTACTATTATTATTGAGTGGGAGAGCAGTGCATGCCATCAAAGTGACATTGGGATACAAATATATGAAGCCCAGTATACCCATCATGACTACCCATCTGATAAGGGTACACCAAGCACATGCATCACAACCATATGTGCATGACATGGTGATTTCATATCGAGATAAACAGTACATGACCTTGCAGGTAAGGCCCAATTAGAATTTTCTTCAGGTCGAGTATCCCATTCTGCTCAAAAGGACCCTGTTTTGTTTTAAGGATGATGACCTATGTTTTCAGAGGTGAATTATTCAAACCCCAAAGAATTTCTCTCAATACATGGTAATAATGCTCCCCTACTACTTCTGTTTGTGATCAGAGATGCACATATCGTCAGCCACCAAGGAACATGCTCAACTGGTTAAGGTCAAGCAGCTGACAAGCAAATCTGTGGTAAAGAGCAGAATATTTGTTGTTGCCCCTCTTTTGTACCAAGACAAAACATATATAATAACTCTTCCAATCCCTTAAGGTCAGAAGCCATTAAAGCCAGTGCCTGGTACTGCATCAGGGCATCTATTATTATAATTATTATTATTATTATTATTATTATTATTATTATTATTATTATTATTATTATTAAGGTAGTAACTTGATAAGGTTGTTAACATGTCAAAGAAAATGCTTAGCTGTATTTTTTCTGATTCTTTATGCTGCATTGAAATGCCACTGAGGTTGTATATGTCTTCCATCCTTTTGAGATCAATGAAATAAGTAGCCATCAATTACTGGGATCAATGTAATCAACTAATCTCCTTTTTCTAAAATTGTTAGCCTTGTGTCAAAATTAGAAACTATTATTATTGTATGATTATTATTTACTTCCTTATAACATGGTTTCTGGTTCAGTCCCACTACTATTATTGTAGGCTTGTGTGGAACAACTGCTTTCTCATGTAAGATGAATCCAGCTATCCACTGAGCATATAGTGAAGATTGATGCACCACCTTCCTTTAGCAGAGAAGGAGGCAAATCTTTCTCTGCTTAGTGGCTGTGACAAAAGTGGCTGTGTGTTGAACCCATTTGAAAGGTTTGAAGACAGGCACTTTCCTGACTGGTCAAGCTCTTGTCAATTTCTTCAAATATCATTTGACAAGGAAGTTGAGGGTAGAAAAGGAAGTGCTGTCTTCAAATGTGTTTATCAAAAAGTGGTTGACAGTGGCAAGACTGGTGAGACTGAATGGATCTATTCTGAGTGTGCTTTTCTAAGTAAGAGGAAATAAACTGGAAGAGGGCACTTCTTATGCCTTGGGGATGGCAAAGTAATCTGCATCTTTTGCATGGGGTTTTACCCAAATTATTCTAAGTGGACTGTCCCACTCTTGAGGATTCTATTAAGTTATTAATTATCTACTTCTCTAACTTCTATTTATATATCCTTTATTTATAGCCTTTAATAGTGTAGTGTCTCTCTTTGATCAATGTAAACCCTACCTGTTTTTGTATGTTGTATCTCATCCTTTGATATTGTCCTCCATTCTTTTGAGCTCTGTGACCAATGAAATAAACCATCATTATTATTATTATTGTTATCAAAGTGGTGAGTTTACAGAATCATTAGCATGCCAGATGAAATATGAAGCAGCATTTTGTCCATCTTTATGTTCTAACCTCAAATTCCACCAAAATCAACCTTGTCTTTCAGGATTTCAGGATTGATAAAACAAATAGCAGTTGAACACTAGGGTTGATGTTATTGACTTACCCACTACCCTGAAATTGCTGGCCATGTGCCAAAATTTGCAACCATAATTATTATCATTATTATTAGTATCATCATCATCATCATCATCATCATCATCATCATCATTATTATTATCACCATCATCAGTCGATAAATTAAGTACTAGTGAAACACTGGGGTCAATGTAATCGACTTATCCCCTCCCCAAAAATAGTTGCCCTTGTGACAAAATTTGAAACCCTTATTATTATTATTATCATCATTATTATCATTATTATTATTATTATTATTACTATTATTATTATTATTATTATCATTATTATTATTATTATCATTATTATTATAATAATTATTATTATTATTATTACTGTCACCACTACCACCAACGACCACCAATAGCAATAACAATGAGCTGGCAAGAGAACCTGTATACTGTCACTTGACCTGCAAGAAGGGGCAGTTAAATGTTTCTTAAATAACACTCAGCCCTACTAAAATGTAGGTCACATTGTTAAAATTTCTCCATTTCTTTTGTGATCTCTCTCTCAGGATCCTGTCTCTTAGCTTTTTTATCTTTCCATCTCCCTGTTGTTATTTAATCCTCTGGTCATATATAATCCATCTCTATTTCAACAATTTTATGACACTGATAATGTCCCTAGGTCATGTAGTCCTAGATGCACTATATCTGAATAAAAGTTGAGAAGGATGATCATAGCTCTGTTTGAACAGGGCAGACCTGAGGTCAAATAACAACAACAACAGCACTGTCGCCACAAGAAAAGACATATAGTCTGTAGCGGAAATCACACTGAGCCAGACCATTAAAAAAGGTCTTTCTCCACCTGTTACATATTGACTATGGACGAACAAAGCATTGGCCACACCTTTTATAGATATGCTAAATTAGTTGTTGATTTTATTACTGTTTCCAGCATGGCACCAATACAAAGACACATTCATGACAAATATTGGAGAAATGTTGAAATATAGAGATACAATCATAGTCAGTGGGTCGTATTCAATAACACACACCAAATGTCACTGTACTGTGTGTGTGTGTGTGTGTGTGTGTGTGTAAAGGTGAATTGATGTGAAAGCTATGAGTTTCTGGCATTGTTGTGTGTAAGTATGTGAGAGCGGGGAGTGGTTGGGTGAGTAAATACACAGTACCACTTGACACTAGATCCAATGAACTTTGACATATCAATTGTTAACTGTTTGATCTGACTGAACTGTTATACCACAAAAACTTCATGACAAAAATGAAGTCTTTAAAAATATATAAATAGATAGATAGATAGATAGATAGATAGATAGATAGATCGATATACATATACATATACATACATTCAA
>NC_068988.1:82343769-82345128 GCF_001194135.2 Octopus bimaculoides
ATATATATATATATATATATATATATATATATATATATCATTTATACATATGGAATATACCCAGTATAAATGTGGGAAGGACACACCTCAGACAAGAAAAGAGTTATAAATAATGATTTCAAAGTTTGGTACAAGGCAAGCAAGTTTGTGGGAGTGGGTAAAGTCGATTACATCATTTCCAGTGTTCAGCTAGTATTTATTTTATCGACCCTGAAAGGATGAAAGGCAAAGTCAACCTCAAACAGAATTTGAACTCAGAAAGTAAAGATGGACGAAATGTTGTTAAGCATTTAGCCCAGCATGCCAACAATTCTGCAAGCTCACTGCCTCAGAGCTATAAACAATAACATGTAGAATGCTAGACAGGAAAGTCAAAGACTGCCAGTAGGACTTGAACCAACAACATCTGTAGACATGGCTGCTGTTCTGAACATTATACCAAAGCAACTCTTCAAATTTTCTCCTTCCATTTTGGAATGTTTGTTCTTACCAGCAAGAATTTTATATTGTTTTCATCCAATATTAACTCAATATTATGTGTACTATTGAATAGAGCTTTTTCTTCATATTCCACTGATTTACCTCATATTTCTAGAAATGTCGAAATTCACATGATGTAAGCAATGCATGTATGTATATATATATATATATATATATATATATATCATCATCATCATCATTTAGCATCTGCTTTCCATTCTGAGAGTTGCACCAGGTTCCAATCTGATTTGGCATGGTTTCTATGACTGGGTGCCCTTCGTAAAATCCAACTACTCCAAGAGTGTAATGGATATTTTTTAAGTTCCACCAGCATGGCTCCAGTTATGTGACACCGACAACAGCCACAACTATGTTTTCACTTGGCTTGATGAGTCTTCTCAAGCACCGCATATCGCCAAAGGTCTTGGTCACTTATCCCCTCCATGAAGCTCTATGTTCAAAGGGTGCATTTTACGTGCCACTGCACGGAGGCCTGTTACATGACACTGATATATAAATATGAGTGGCTAATATGCCGTTTTACAACCTGAAGACAGAAATGCATATATCACTAAAGTGACAAGGGGCACTAATCAGCACTAGTATTGCTAGAAATAAGAGTCAAAACAACTCAGTAGCCACAGAAGCACTATCTTAATTACTGACAAGATATATATATACATACTTATATATATACATATATATATATATATATATATCTATATATATATAATTATGTGTATTTCTTCTATCTTAATGAATAAAAATTCTTCTGATAGAATAAATGGGTTAATAGAAACCAATGTAGCAAAGGACACGAAATAATTGTAGTTTAGTTTCTGTTTTTAAGGCAGGAACTCCTTGAAATTTTGGGTATTT
>NC_068988.1:82348053-82349837 GCF_001194135.2 Octopus bimaculoides
CCACATCATACATGCACACAGAACACATCACATACACACTCACACACACACACATGAACATACATTCACACATATATACATGCATGCATACATACATGTGTGTGTGTGTGTGTGTGTGTGTGTGTGTGTGTGTGTGTGTGTGTGTAGTAAGAGGATAAGGATTTGAGAAATCCAGGCATGTACTTTGGTCAGCACTCCATGCAAAATCCAGGCTAACAGAATGTAAAGGAAGGAAAATTAGAATTAGTATTCGGTTAATCCAAAAATGATATTCCATATAAACCATAAATGCAGGAAAGGCACCAATTATGAGATTGCTGCTTCTATTACAGAGTATAAATGCAAACAAAGAAATGCAGTAACAGTTTTACGCTTATTAATCAGTTATGATCAGTTCGATAATTAGTGGAATTATTACATTAGTCAACATGCTGGGTTCAGCACATTGTTTGATGTAATAATTCCATCAGTTAACAAAACAATTATAACTGTCTAATAAATGTAATGCCATCGTTTGCATTCCTTTGTTCATTTGCATTCATTCATATGTACATACATACATATGCATGTGTATATATATACATAAATACAGTGACATCCCAACAGATTCCATAGTACCTGCCAGCCATACTACATTACTGGCTCAAGTAACTGACGACTGTTCCCCTACTATGACTATGGTAAACAGGAGGCACAACAACAATGGTTATTGTAGTAGTTGTGATAGGATTATATGCCAGTGAAATGTCCCCTTACTGAAATTTTCTGAGAAAAAAATAAACTTTATCTTTGAAGTACCACCAGATACAGTATTAAAAGCTGTTAATGAAATTGGTGGTGAGTACTTACAGCAGGGTGGTGAACCCACATATTGGCAGATTAACACCTGTCTATATGCTCTGGTTACTGCTGTAAAACAGTACATGAACGACATTCAAAAAGTAAACAAAACCGAAACAAGAAAGAAAGTACCATCATGGGTTTTGAAGACAGAGAAAAAGATAACAGGTTTACAGAAGGCCTTCAGCCATGTGATGATACTTATTACATGCAAACAAGCAAATTACTATACGTCCCATCAACAGAAAGTAAAAAAGGAGGTAGAAGTGATGTTTGGCGACAGCAAAAAGAGGACACTCACTTGCAAACTGATTATCCTCAAGCAGAAGCTAAAAGCTGTCAGTGAAAAACTTGGACATCAGAAGAGAATAACTGAGAGAAGAACAATAAACAAAAAACCACAACCAGGCAGCAGTATACAGAGACATGAGAGGAGGAGCAATAAATAGCATGGAAGCTCCTTCCTGAGAAGACATAGACTCCTTCTGGAGGAAAATCTGGAGTGAAGAGAAGGAATTTAACCAAGATGCTCTGTGGCTGGAAGAAATCTGAAGAAGTTATTGCTCCTGCGTTACATCCAAGACATACAACATTGATGGTGAAACTCTTGCAACTATGATCCAGAAACTCTAGGATTGAAAGCACCTGGAAGAGACTAGATTGTTGGATATAAGTACAAGAAGCTAACATTCTACCGACCATATCTTATCAATCTGTACCAGCAAGCTCTCATTGGAAACCATAGCATAGCACACTGGTTAGCTCTGGCAGAGACAAAATTGATCCCCAAATGCAGAACCACTCACAAGCCAAAAAACTACCAGCCAGAACCAGCATGCCAGAGCTTAATGTATAAAATATATACAGCATGTTTAAACCTCTTCCTCCAGGACCATTGTGAAACCAATAACATTATCACAGCAGAACAAGCACCTGGGAAGAAG
>NC_068988.1:82349847-82350306 GCF_001194135.2 Octopus bimaculoides
TTCTATCACAAAAACTTTAAAATGATCAATACAGCATTGTGTCGTAAGTGCATATATGTTTCTTCATATGTAAGCTAAACAAGATTACATATCTGAAACCATGGTTTCATTTAGTTGTTGCTTTGGCTAATTGTACACAAGCCAATTAAGAAGGAATGAGCAAATGCACTTACTGTTTTATACAGTAATCAAGGGGTCTCTACTGTCAATTATTATTATATGTTTGACTTTTGCTTTGCATTTGTACAAGTTGGATTCAAATCACACCCAGAGACCTCAAGAGACAACAAGTTAGAAGTTCATGTAGGTGTTATGCCTAGGGTACCATATCTTTGGATTTGTACATTGTGTTGTTCTAGAGAATGTTTAAGAAACCATAAGAAAATTATGTGTTTGTTTCAAAATTTGAGATCACATAGACAGTATTTTACGTAGGATATGGGCAGTTCCCATGAGCAC
>NC_068988.1:82350364-82355956 GCF_001194135.2 Octopus bimaculoides
TATATCGATTGGGACAGTCATATCAATGAGGAGGCATGATTTTTGTCTGAAGTCTTTCAGTATGATGTCTGGCCTATTTGCATCTATCTTTCTGTCAGTTTGAATGGTGAAGTTCCAGAGGAGTGCGATGTGATCATTTTCAAGTACTGGGGGTGGTTTGTGTTCCCACCAGTTTTTATCATGGGGCAAGTCCAGGTTTTTGCAAATTACCCAGTGAATATATTGTGCAGCTCTATCATGCCTGTTGAGTTATTATTATTATTATTATTATTATTATTATTAGTGGTAGTATTAGTATTATTATTTGACAATATGAAGAGCACGATGCAATTTGCAATAGTGATTATAAATCATATTGCGTTCTAATTGTCTATTTTCATTCGTGAAGAATTACATCAATCTTTATAAATTATTATTATTGTTGTTGGTGGTGGTGTTGTTATTATCATCATTATTATTATTATTATTATTATCCTTTTCTTTCAATTTTGTTTCCATTTTTTGGCAAGTATCTTCCCAACATCTAAGGCAAAGAGACTAACATTGGTAGGCCATTAAAATAGTTACACCAGATTGTTCCTTTACAAAGTTACGTGGTAGAAAAAAAGAAAGAAAGAAAAAGAATGAAAGAGAAAAGGAAGAAAGAAAGAAGAAAGAAAGAAAGAAAGAAAGAAGGAAAAAGAAAGGAAGAAAGAAAAAAGAAAGAAGAAACATTTTTCTTAAAAATAGGGGAAAAAATGGAAGAAAGGAAACAAAGAAAATAAAGGGGCAAAAAAGAAGAGAAAATTCACAGCAACAATGCTCTTCTCAATACATGTGATGTACCAGTTAAAACAATCTTTTGAACTTCTTGCATTGATGTCAAGCCAGGAATCATCTTCAAATAATTCTCATTTATTATTTATTATTATTATTATTATTATTATTATTATTATTATTATTATTATTATTATTATTATGTGATGAAAACTCTCAGCTTATTTTGCTGGATATCATGGGAAGTGTCAGCTGCCCACAGCCAGCAGACTGAGGTGACACTTGTTTACTGGTCATGCTTCAAGAACCTTGAGAATAATTCTTGCAGTTCCAAGCAATGCTGATTTTTGTAGATGTTCTACTTTCACACTTGTGCCAACCTTTTTCAGCCATGTTGGTAGTTGAGTGCTGATACTTCCAAGTGCACCGATTACTATTGGTACCACATCTACTCTCCTCATTGACCACGACCTTCATATTTCCCACTTCAAATCGTCATAGTTATTTATTTTTTCTTTTTCTTTCACATTGGTCCAGTTGTCATCGGGGCATGCTATTTCAATTATCATGGACATTCTTTCTTTTTTATTCACCACAACAATGTCCAGATTCCGATGTCTGGCCAGGTGATCGCACTGGATCATTGTATCCAACAGGATTTTGCAATTCTCATTCACGGTGACTCCTTCTGGGGTTTTCTCATACCACATCTTTGCCCTTTATAGGCCATGATTACCACAGAGTTCCCAATGGATCATTCTTGCCACATTAACTTAGCATCTTTTGTATTCTCATTGTCCCAATTTCAGGCATTCACTAACGATGTGTTATACCATTTTACCCCTCTCACCAAACATTCTGCATTTGTCACTGTCAGTAGTGTTGTCTATTCTGCACATAGTTGGACCTTAATGCTTGTCCTTGAGCTGCACATATGAGTGCTTCTGTCTCTCCTCATCCATAGCCTCATCCAGAGCCACTGGTTCTCTGTATCTGCCATGGTGTTCACATATCTTGCAAACTGACTGTACTTTTTTTCCTTCTGTGATTTTTTTTTTTTTCATTACTTGGTCAAATTTTTCTTTCATTACATAATTTTCAGTTTTGATGATGCCAGCCTTCTCTGTATGTTTCAGCAGTAGCTCCATGGCATTTTTTATATATCACCTTAAGCTGTTTTCTTCTGCTTCGATACAGTCCTGGTAACTGAGCAAACCTTATTATTATTATTATTGTTCAGTAGTTTTATTTTTATAACGTGCTTTCACTTCACTACCGAGCGCAGCTCTGTACGCCTTGGGTATGTGCTGTGGTTTGCTGTGGTGCTCTTATGTTTACTGTATTGAAAGTGTTTTGCGTAGAATGTGTGCAGTACCCAGTAGTGCAATTTTCTGTATGTTATATATATTTGTAAGTCCTGGTATTTTTGTTATGTATTTGTCTGAATATTTTTTTATTATACCTAAGGCACCTACTATGATAGGAATTGTTTCTGTTTTTAGATTCCACATTCGAGTTATCTCTATTTCCAGGTCTTTGTATTTTGAAAGTTTTTCCATTTCTTTTAGAGAAACGTTGTCATCTGCTGGTATTGATACATCAATTAGAAAGCATTATTATTATTATTGTTATTATTATTATTATTATTATTATTATTATTATTATTATTATTATTATCATTATTATTACTATTAATATTATTAAGGTGGTGAGCTGGCAGAATTGTTAGCATGCTGGACGAAATGCTTAGCAATATTTTGCCCATTGCTACCTTCTCAGTTCAAATCTCACTGAGGTTGACTTTGCCTTTCATCTTTTCGGGATCGATGAATTAAGTACCAGTGAAACACTGGGGCCAATGTAATCAACAAGTCTCTTCTGCCCCTCCTCCTAAATTCCGGGCCTTGTGCCTATAGTAGAAATTATTATTATTATTATTATTATTATTATTATTATTATTATTATTATTATTATTATTATTATTATTATTATTCAACATGCATCAGTGGGAAATTTTTTCAAGTTCACAGAAAAGAATTTGAATATATGTCAGCATGTTAGAATATATTTATTTTGCTGATGACTGAAGACGCTTAGCAAATATAAAGTTGCTCTGTAATCAAAGATCACAACATTCCAATCTATTTTAAAATGCACATGCCTTATCTAGCATTGCCCATATCAATCTGGTGATTTCTCCTTTATCTTTTAATCTCCAAACATGTTTCATAAATAACCCGCTAAGCAAAATGCCTTTTCTTTTTAATTAGATACATTGATGATCATAGTTTAAATCTCATTTCAATTTACTATAAATCCCATTTTTTTTTCAATAGACTAAATATCTTTAGGTTTCCCATTTTACTGTCAGTGAGGAGTAGTATTGAATGGGGAGGTCTTGTGTCAGGTGAAGATGTGTTGGTATACTCTAAAGTTACAGGGGGGTGTATATTAATGAAGTGGTATGGAGGGTTGGATAGGGTTATTGGGTGGGTAAGTTCACAAGAGTACAACAGGAGAGTGAGAGATGGAGGGGAGGGGAATGCAATGAGTGAACATGAGTGTGAGGAGGGGTGTTGGGAGGATATGATGTGGGGTGAGAGATTTGTCAGGGACAGATTACATGCAGGTAAGTTCACAAATGTATGAAAAACGAGTGGGAGATAGAGGGAAGTGAGTGTAGTGGAACAATGAACATGGATTTGGAGATAGGGTATCAGAAAGATGTGTCATGGAGGCGAGATTTGTCAAGGAGTATATATATGTTTGTGTTGGGGGGGTGGGGGGTGTTTAGGATATACAAATGAAAGATATAGTACTCAATACATTAAGAATAGTTTATTTGTACTTTCAAAACTAGGATTCACAGTGCTGCTATTTTGAGTACACGCACCCATTTACTTTCTTTTATCGTTTCTTAATTATTTTCCTTTTATCTGTTTTAGTCATTAGACGACCTTCAAGAACTTTTAGTTGAATGAATCAACCCTAGTACTTATTATTTTTTTAAAGCCTGGTACTTATTCCCTCTAGCTAGACAATGAACAAAGAGGTTTTGTGGAGTTTTTGAGGGGGTTCAGGAAGAGATTTCATCACAAACGACAAGAGCACCTGCACCAGGACAATGCATCCATTCACAATTCCATCCTGCAGTAAAATGGCATATCAACAAAACACATACACTATGTATGTGCAGCTAATAATGTCTACATTATTAGGCCTGTTTTTAATTCATAAATATATATATAGCTACTACATATGTGGAAAATCAGTGTGCATTTGTTTGTGGCATTGTTAGCTAACTCCTCCCACATAGTTTTATTGATTTTGATGAAACTTGATACGTGAGTAGAACTCATGTCTGGAAACCTCATGACATACTTAGATTGTTGAAAAAATTGATAATACGGCCCCTGGAAGGGACTTTTATATCTACCTCATATAACTAATGTTTTTTAAATAACCCATAGCATCTGCACAATATTTTTTTTTAAAACACTCAAGGGAAATAATCCATTTCATTGTTTATGTTCAATTACTTTGAATATTGACTTTTTGTGTGTCCAATTTCTAATTTTTGCAAACAATATCACTTTTATACTTTATTTGACACATGAGTAGAACTCATGTCTGGAAACCTTGTGACATACTTAGATTGTTGAAAAAGATCAATAATAAGGCTCCTCCAATGGATCCTTCTATCTACTACATATTACTAATATTATAGTTAAACAACCCAAAGGAAATAACCCGTACCACCTGCAGTTTTTAGCGAAGTGATCAATACTTGATTCTCATGATCAGCCGACCTAATTCTGCATTTCATTACACGCAGTTTTGAACTGCTAAACATTATTATTGCACTTCCTTAATTTGAATCTTAAACCTTAAAGACTTCATTCATACATTTCTATAGATACATACTTTTTGAATGCCCATTACTCCAATAATTCTGCATTTTTACAGTTACACTTTCTCCATGACAGTAGATAAATTTTTTATTCCACAATGTATTTGTAGTGGCTTCATGCAGGCATAGCGTGGATTCTATCCTCAATTGCCAAATTTCACTTAACACTTCAACAGGGCTTTTCTCATGGTAAAACAATAGTTTTTCTGTGAATGACAGCTGTTATATATTTCCCAGATGCCTTCGCTAAGCAGAATAATGTCTTTGCCACTTGACCTTTCTAACCTCTTCTAGGCCACTACTGGCTGGAATGGAGATAACAGACCTCCAACGAAATCATTTGTTCTCAACAATATGTCTGTCCTTCTGACTGCTTTTTGATAGTTATAAAAACAAGAACTCTGTAAGCTAAAGGCAGTTACTGAGAGCGACCATCAGTGAGTGTGAACGTTATTGCACTTTCTTCAAACACTTCATTCATATATTTAATCAACCTCTCTCACCAACCTCCGACAATCTTTCTGACCAACCTCCAGCTATCTGTCCCTCCTCCAGCTGACAGTTTTTTGTACTTTTCCGTGATGGAAAATACACCTTTTGCAGCAGTAATAACAGAAGTGCTTCCTTATATCAGAGTAATAAGGTGCTTCAATAGAACATCTTCACCCCCAGGAATTACCGGGTCCACCAGCTAGCATATATATATATATATATATATATATATATATTTATATTGTGTGTGTGTGTATTTATATATATAAATATATGCGCACATATACATATATATATACCTATATATATATATATACACACATTTATAAACATAATTAAGGGATCAGCAAGCATTTGCTTCACCATATACCGAAGTTCAGAAATAGCAGCTAAAAAAGCTGATCCCTTAATTATGTTTATAAATGTATGGGAAC
>NC_068988.1:82355966-82358830 GCF_001194135.2 Octopus bimaculoides
ATGTATACATGTAAGATTCTTTATCATTACTTCAAATAATGTTTATCATTAAATTACAAATCTTCCACTTTATTCTTGTGCTGTTCTTCTCATGTTTATTTTTGTGTGAAAATCACAGGCAGTCAAGTCAGTTGCCTGGAAGAGCTTGTTTATATATGTGTTTATATACATATGTGTTTATATACATATGTGTGTGTGTGTGCTGGTGCCATGTTATAAGCACTGGTGCTGGTGTCATGTAAAAAGCACCCAGTACACTCAGTGGATTGATTGGCATAAAGAAGGGCATCCAGCCATAGAAACTATGCCAGAACAGACAATGGAGCCTGGTGCTTCCCCTAGCCTTACCAGTTCCAGTGAAACCGGCCAACCCATACCAGCAAGAAAAGTGGACGTTAAATGATGATGATGATGATACACACATACATTGTATATATATATATATATATATATATATATATATATATATATATATATATATATATATATATATATGTATGTATATATATATATATATAAATACATATACCTATATATATATATATATGTATATGTACATACATACAAACATGCATACATATACGTATGTATCTGAATGTGTGTGTGTTTGTGTGTGTGCATGCGTGCATAAATGCACATTGACAGACAGACAGACACAAAGAAAAAAAAGATATACATAGAAAGATATGTTTCCATACATACATATATATATATATATATATGTATATAGAAAGAGATGTGTTTACAAGTGGTATTTTACGTGGTAGGTAATGATAGGAACAAAGGAAAGAAGAACTCAGTAACTTGGAGTACTTATTCAGTGGAGGTTTATAGTTCCAGTTTAAAGTATTCTACCGCTCAGAGTTTCATGTCTGTGGCCTTGGAAGTTATAGAAACTGTTCCCTCATCTAAAGCAAAAGCTGCTGTTTCTACAATTTAACTATTGATATTTATTCTGTTCTCCACTATAAAACCTGATATGTAACAGACTTAAACAATATCATGACAGATCAACAAGCTTATTTATACAATTGTAATGTTGTTCATTCATGTATAGAATTTTGTTTTACTTATTTTTTATGTGTATCTCTTGTAATAACTATCATGTACTTGTGTTGTGTATATGGCTCTGGCATATCAAAGAGCTGTTTATAATACAAGAATTATGGTCTGGGTGACATCTGGCCAGTGTTAATATTATCAAAGCAGATAAAACATTTAATAACTTTTGAGGTCAGATAGCAAAAGACTTAGAATTCTTTACCTGTTTATATGATTATGTTTATTTGCCAAAACTGTACCTTTTTATACAATCATACTTCATAGTCTGGAGAATAAACAAAAATAAAGTTTGTTGATTTTTTTTATTGTTTAAATCTGTTTAAAAATTGATTTCAGACTGTAGTCAGTGGGGAATGGAATAAATATCATTGTCTAAACCAGTGGTTCTTAACCATTTTAAACCTATGGGATCCTTTTCATTCCTCTTTTACTCTACTGGACCCTCATAGCCATTCAATGTTTAAATAAAATCCTATCATATTTTCATAACTGAATATTGTTAGGAATTGTATGAAAAACTTGTTGAAATATTGTGTATTGTAGAAGTATAACCAGTTTATTGCGCATAAATTCTAACAACAAAATCTTATATGGACTCCAAGGGTCATATAGACCCTGGTTGAGAACCACTTGCCTAAATAGATGCATCAAAAGTTTTCACTTTGTCAATGGGGTTGAATTAAAAATATTTACCAGATGCTGACATGCAGAACAGATTCCTCTTTCTCCTGAAGTTCATCAGTGTGGTTCAATATATCTACCCTGTATACAGGGTAGATATATTGAGGAAGCCAAACTTGCAAAATTGCTGTAACATTTGAAACTCTCTCATTGCACATTAATGGATTTAGTAATTAAAAAATAGATTAATAACATTCACATATAATTACAAAACAAATAATTTATTCTATATGGCTTCCATTGTTTGCAATTACCACCTCCGCACAGTTCTGGAACTCCGCACAACTCTTCACCACAAAGTCATTGGACATCCTGGCCCACTCCTAATTGATGGCAGCCTTCATAGAGTTAATGTTGGGGTGGGAGGTTTTGTTGGTAGCATGCTCCAAAATGTCTCACATGGCATAATCCAGAGTGCTGATATCCAGGCTGAAAGAGAAACAGAAATCTGCAGGCCAGAAAGCAGCAAAGCTGGATTTGCAGAAATTCTGTACCCTCATGGCAGTATGGCAAGGACCACCATCCTGGATCCACACCTAGTTGCCCTCTGGGTAGTTGGTCTTAAGCCATGACAAGACATGATATTTCAGTGTCTTGTAGTAGGCATCAGCACCCACCTTTTCTTTTCGGCTTGTAGAAGCAAATGGACACCTTTCTTCTGTTTGAGGCCACAACACCAAAGGCCATGACTTGGGCTGGATGTTTTATCCTGAAGGTGCCACTGACGTCAGCTATCGACTCCATAATGTACCAGTCATTTCTGCAGCTCACAACAGCAATCACTGTGAAGATCTCATCAGAGAAAATTTTCAGTGGACCTGTTCTTCTTGAGGTATGAGAAAACCTTTTTTGCACCTCTCCAGTGTCCTGGCCTTCATAAGTTATTTTCAGTCATTGCTAGACATTGCTATCAAATCAAAGGTTTTAAAGATTAAAATCTTTAAAGTAGTGCTGTCGACCTATTGATGACACCAGTGCTTATTTGAATCTAGTATATATTTCATTAATTTTCATCCATCAAACTGTGATGTTATAGTTTATAGTAGATGCTGCACCGTGCAAATGAACTTGAAACCATGTAGTTACCATATAACAATGTCTGTTCATGTTTGTGCCTGCAT
>NC_068988.1:82359475-82366764 GCF_001194135.2 Octopus bimaculoides
TGGACTTAAATATATATATATATATATATATATACATACTTATATGTATGCATGTGTGTCTATATATATATATATATATATATATATCAGAATAAGCACATAAATGTAAAACAAGGTGGAAAAAATAGTACTCAAATACAAGAGGTAGAGTAATATGCTTTATTAGAAAGCACCAAAAATATTACAAAAACTGTTACTCAGAGTTTCACGTTCCCAGTTACAATGACAAGTATTCCAATTGTTCCGATCAACAAATCAGCCTGCAAATGTCTAAAAAGTCCACAGATATGCATACCCTTAATGTAGTTCTCAGGGAGTTTCAGCATGACACAGAGTGTGACAAGGCTGACCCTTTGAATTATATGTAAAACTCATTTTTGCTAGCTGAGTGAACCTGAGCAATATTAAAATAAAGTGTCTTGCTCAAGGTACTGAATTCACAACTTTATGATCATGACAGTATACTGTAGCCATTTAACCATGCACCTTCACACACACACACACACACACACACATACACATACACACACATATGTCTGTAAATTTGAGCATGAGTGTATGTAATTCCTTTTATGCAGAAAAATATTTGTTATACATATATTCTTGAATTGTGTCGCACAAGGTGTTAATGGATAATTTGCAGAAATAAAGGAGAAAAGAAAAAATTCAGAATATGTTTTACAGTAACTTCATTGAACCTGAGTACTACAACCTAATGATTTGTTCGACTGATATTTTGGACCAGCTGAAAGTGGAGCAGATTTTGCTGTGACAATGTTTTATCTAAAAGGAAAAGGAAGCCAAGACTTATTGCTAACTTGTCAAATTGGAACTAAAAAGAACAAAGTGAAAGATTTTCTGAATTCCACTTCATATAGCCAAAGGGGTCCACCAAGGATCACTCCTTAGACCCCTTTTGTTCATCATAGTCCTCCAGGCAATAACAGAGGAATTCAAGACAAGCTGCCCCTGGGAGCTCCTCTATGTTGATGCCCTTGTTCTTATAGCTGAATCACTACCAGAACAAGAGAAGAAGTTCCAGGTAATGGAAGCAAGATCTAGAATTGAAGGGCCATAGAGTTAACCTATCAAAAACCAAAGTCTTAATAAGTAGGAAGGCAAATATATCACAAATCCCTTCAGGTAGATCTGCTAGATCTGTAGAAAAGGCATAGGTAGAAACTCCATCAGATGTACCTGGTGTAAGATTTGGACACATAAGAGGTGCAGCAATATCAGAGGAAGGTAAATAGGGAAAATAACTTTTGTGTGGAAGATGCACAGGTTCAATAAGCACCAAAAATATAGAGAAAATGAACTCCATCAACTGCCAAGTGGGTAAGCTAGAGGTAGTAGATAGCTTCCGTTATCTAGGTGACAAAGTTAGTAGTGGAGGTGGAGGCTCCTAGAACATAGCTGTGAGAATAAGAATAGGCTGGGTAAAATTCAGAGAGCTCCTACCTCTGCTGGCAACAAAGGGTCTCTCCCTCAGAGTGAAAGGCAGATTGTATGATGCCTGTATGTGAACAGGCATGCTACATGGCAGTGACACATGGGCTGTAACAGCCAAGGACATGCATAGGCTTGAAAGAAATGTCAGTGTGAATGTTTGACAGAGTGTAAGCATCTTGAGGAAAAAGTCGGGCATAAGAGGCATCAGATGTGGTGTGCAAGAGAGATGACTGTGCTTGTATGGTCATGTGATGTGTATGGACGAGGACAACTGTGTAAAGAAGTGCTGATCTCTAACTGTGGAGGGGATCTGTAATAGAGGTAGACCCAATAAAACATGGGACAAGGTAGTAAAGCATGGTCATCAAACTTTGGGCCTCACAGAGGCAATGACAAATGATTGAGACCTTTAGCAATATGCTGTGCTTGAGAAAACCTGTCATCATCATCATCATCGTTATTTAACGTCTGTTTTCCATGCTGGCATGGGTTGGACGGTTTGACTGATGACTGGGAAGCCAGTAGGCTGCGCCAGGCTCCAATCTGATCTGGCAGTGTTTCCACAGCTGGATGCCCTTCCTAACACCAACCACTCCAAGAGTGTAGTGAGTGATTTTTATATGCCACCGGCATGGGAGCCAACAGGCGGCACTGGCATCGACCACATTCAGATGGTGCTTTTTACATGCCAATGGCGATGTGGGTAGGACTCACATCAGGAGTCAGCGGCGATGGGGGTAGGACTCACATCAAGTCACGCTTAAATGGTGCTTATTTCATGCCACCAGTATGGGTGCCACTCAGGCAGCACTGGCATCAGCCACAACTACAATTTCCATTTTGATTTTGATCTTGATTTGCTTTTGATTTTGATTTTTGATTTTTGATTTTACTTGACTCAATAAGTCTTCTAAAGCACAACGTTGCCCGATGATTCAAGGTTACTTTTAAATGGGCTGGTTATGCGACACTGGTATAGGCTCTGGCTGTGATCTCACTTTACTTGCCGGGTCTTCTCAGTCACAGCATATCTCCAAAGGTCTCAGTCTCTTGTCATTGCCTCTGTGAGGCCCAACGTTTGAATGTTGTGCTTCACCACCTCATCCCATGTCTTCCTGGGTCTCCCTCTTCCACAGGTTCCTACCACTATTAGGGTATGACACTGCACACAGCTCTCCTCATCCATATACAGCACATGACCATACCAGTGCAGTTGTCTCTCTTGTACATCACATCTGATTCTTCTTATGCCCAACATTTCTCTCAGGGCGCTTACACTCTGTTGTGTGTGCACACTGACATTACACATCCAGCGAATCATACTAGCTTCATTTCTTTCAAGCTTATTTATGTCCTCAACAGTTATGGCCTATATTTCACTGCCATGTAGCATAGCTGTTCACACACATGCACCATACAGTCTACCTTTCACTCTGAGCGTGAGGCCCTTCGTTACCCGTAAAGGTAGGAGCTTTCTGAATTTTTCCCAGGCTATTCTTATACTAGTGGCAATGCTCTCAGAACATTCACCCCCACTATAGACTTGGTCACCTAGCTAGCAGAAGCTATCAACTACTTCTATTTTCTTCCCCTGGCATGTGATGGAATCTGTTTTCTGAACATCTTTGGTGTTTACTGCCCCTGTGCATCTGTCGCACACAAAACTATCGTCCCGGTTAACCTTCCTTTGATATTGCTGCACCTCTTATGTGTCCATAGCTTACACTGGATGCATCTTATGGAGTTTCTGCTTACACATTTTCGACAAATTGAGCAGCGCCATCTACTTGAAGGGGTTTGTGATATGTCTGCCTTCCACCTTACTAGAACTTTGGTTTTTGCTACATTGACTCTAGAGCCCTTCGACTCCAGACATTGCATCCACACCTGAAATTTCTTCTCTAGTTCTGGTAGTGATTCAGCTATAAGAGCAAGGTCATCAGCATAGTGGAGCTTCCAGATGCAACCTGGCTTGAATTCCTCTGTTATTGCCTGGAGGACTATGATGAATAAGAGGGGGCTGAGGATTAACCCTTGGTGAACTCCTACTTCTTCACTATACTCATTGCCAACACTCCCCTTACTGACAGCATCCGTGTACAGAGCTTATACAGCTCTTACTAAACACTCATCTCTCCCTAGTTTCCATATTGCCCACAAGATAACGGATCGGAGGACCCTGTCAAAGGCTTTCTCCAAGTCAATGAAAGCCAAGTACAGAGGTTTATCTTTGGCCAGGTATTTCTCCTGCAGTTGCCTTACGAGAAATATAGCCCCAGTGGTGCTTCTACTTGGCACAAAACCAGACTGCATCTCATCCAGGCTAACTCTTTCCCTAATTAGTTGGGCTATGACCCTCTCCGTGACCTTCATCATCTGATCCAGCAATTTGATATTCCTGTAGCTATTTCTATCTAAAGCATCACCTTTACCTTTGTAGCAGCTGCTACACCAGTCATTGGGTGTGACTCCTTCATGAACTATCTGATTAATAATTCGGGTGACTAGACTATAACCCACACACCAAGTCATGGCTGATACTGGTGTCACATAACTGACACCCATGCCGGTGGCACATAAAGAGCACCTTAAAGCATTGGGCCTCACGGGGGGAAAAGTAGCTGATACCAGTGGCACATGAAAAGCTCCTTTTGAGTGTGGGCCTCACCGAGTCAATGACCAAGACCTTTGACATAATGTCATGTTTGAGAAGAAGACCAATCAAGCCAAGCAAAATCGCAGTCATGACAGATATCAGTGTGACGCAAATGACAGCCATGCCCATGGCACGTAAAAGCATCTGTTAAACTCTCAGAGTGGTTAGCTTTAGGAAGGGCTTCGAACCTATTAATCTGCAACACCAATTTCAGGAAGCCAGCCAGCCACCTGATAACCTATCAATCAGGTCAATCTGCTAGATTGATTTCATTCTCACCAGACAGTGGGATGCATGGTTGCTCTTAAATGCAAAGACTTTCCCTAGTGAAGAATGTACCCACCAGCATAGACTAGTTATTAGCTACTTTAGACTCCAGGCCAGAATGCCAAGAAACAGACCAATCCAGAAAAGAAGGATTTGGAAGCTTAAGGACCCTTCATATGGTCAGAGATTTAGGGACATCCTAATTGAGAAATTTGATGATAGGGAGGAGGAGCTACAAACTTGTGACATAGAGGGAAACTAGTAATTCCTGCAGGATAGCTTGCTAACTGTCACAGACCAAATCTGTGGCTGGTGCAAAGTCCCTTCCAGACTTAAGATAACGTGGTAGTAGAACAATACCGTAGACAGGGTCATTAGAGCAAGAAATAGGTCTGGAAGAGTGGGGGAAGCAAGGAACTGTATCAGATAGCCAGGAGGGAAGCTAGGAGACAGGTATATCTAGCCAAGGGAGAAGCAGAAAAGAAGAAGTTTGCCTATGTTCAGCACCATGAGGACCAATGAACTGAAATATTTTGGATTGCAAGACAGTGTGTGAGAGAAAATTGTGATGTTACAGGAGAGAAATGTGTCTGCATGGATGATGGTGTACTTGCTTTTAATAATTCTGCAAAGAAAGAGGCTTGGAGAAGCCATTATGAAAGGCTGCTGAATGTGAAGATTGAATGGGAGGAGGAGAGTCTGCCAAATGTTGATCCAACTGAGGGACCAGCTATCCGAATTGACAGTACCCTGGAAGATAAAGTAATTAAGGATATGAAGACAGGAAAAGACCCTGGCCCATCAGGAATCACTGCTGAGATGCTTAAAATATTGGGCAGTGTGAGTTATGGTCTAGTTACCTGTATTGTAAATCAGGTAGTTCATGAAGGCATCATACCCAATGACTGGTGTAGCAGCACCATAGTCAACTGCTACAAAGGTAAAGGTGATGCCTTAGATGGAAATAATTACAGAGGTATAAAATTGTTGGATCAGGTGATGAAAGTTGCAGAGAGAATCATAGCCTAACTAATCAGAGAGAGAGTTAGTCTAGATGAGATGCAGTTTGTATTTATGCCAGGTAGAAGCACTACTGATGCTATATTTCTGGTAAGGCAACTGCAGTAGAAATACCTAGCCTAAAATAAACCTCTGTATTTGGCTTTTGTTGACTTGGAGAAAGCTTTTGACATGGTTCCCCAATCCATTATCTGGTGGCCAATGTTGAAACTCGGGATAGACGACTGGTTGGTGAGAGCTGTACAAACCTTGTACAGGGACGCTACCAGTAAGGTAAGGGTGGGCAAAGAGTACAGCGAAGAATTCAGGGTACAAGTAGGGGTTCACCAAGGATCATTGCTCAGCCCCCTCTTGTTCATCAAAGTCCTCCAGGCAATAACAGAAATTCAAGACAGGCTGCCCTTGGGAGCTCCTCTATGCTGATAGCTTTGCTCTTATAGCTGAATCACTACCTGAGATAGAGAAGAAGTTTCAGGTGTGGAAGCAAGGTCTAGAATCGAAGGGCCTTAGAGTTAACCTAGCAAAAACCAAACTCTTAGTAAGTAGGAAGGCAGACAAATCACAAATCCCTTCAGGTAGATGGCCTTGTTCAATCTGTAGAAAAGGTGTAGGTAGAAACTCCATATGATGCACCCAGTGTAAGCTTTGGACACATAAAAGGTGCCTGCAACATCAAAGGAACATTAACAGAGAAACTATCTTTTGTATGTGGAAGGTGCACAGGCATAATAAATGCTGAACATGTGCAGAAAATAGACTCCATCAACTGCCAAGGGCGTAAGCTAGAAGTAGTAGATAGCTTCTGGTATTTAGGCAACCAAGTTAGTAGTGGAGGTGGTTGTTCCAAGTGTGTAGCTCTGAGAATAAGATTAGGCTGGGCAAAGTTCAGAATGCTCCCACCCTTGCTGGCAACAAAGGGCCTCTCTCTCAGAGTGGAAAGCAGATTGTTTGATACCTGTATGTGAACAGCTATGCTGCATAGCAGTGAAACATGGGCTGTGACAGCCAAGGAAATGCATAGGCTTGAAAGAAATGAAGACGGTATGTTTCATTGGATGTACAATGTCAGTGTACATTTTCAACAAAGTGTAAGCATATTGATGGAAAAGTTAGGCATAAGAGGAATCAGATGTGGTGTGCAAGAGAGACGACTTCACTGGTATGGTCATGTGACGCATATGGATGAGGACAGTTGTGTAAAGAAGTGCCGATCTCTAACTGTGGTGGGAACTTGAAGTAGAGGTAGACCCAGGAAGACATGGGACGAGGTGGTTAAGCATGATCTTAAAACTTTGAACCTCACAGAAGCAATGACTAGTGACTGAAACCTTTGGCAATATGCTCTGCTTAAAAGGACCCATCAAGCCAAGTGCTTCCATGCTGGCTGCACATAAAAAAAACAACCTTTGAACATTGGGCCTCATGAAGGCTAAGTGGTTGAGTTCCTTTTGAGCATTAGGCCAAATGGAGGCATAGTGGCTGAGTTCCTTTTGAGGGTTAGCCCACATGGAGGCATAGTGGCTGAGTTCCTTTCGAGCATTGGGCCTCATGGAGGCAAAGTGGCTGAGTTCTTTTTGAGTGTTGGGCTGCACAGAGGCAATGACCAAGACCTTTGGCATTATGTCGTGCTTGAGAAGAAGACTTATCAAGCTGAACAAAATTGCAGTTGTAGCAGATACTGGTGTCATACAAATGGCACCCATGCCAGTGGCACGTAAAATCACTCATTACACACTCAGAGTGGTTGGTGTTAGGAAGGGCATCCAGCCATAGAAAGCCATGCCAAATCCAACTAGAGCCTGGCACAGCCTTCCAGCATGCCAGCCCAGTCAAACCCTCCAACCCATGGCAGCATGGACAACAGAAGTTAAATAATGATGATGATGATGTATAT
>NC_068988.1:82366774-82371787 GCF_001194135.2 Octopus bimaculoides
TACATATACACATTGTTTTTGATTTTGTCAACTACACAGCATAGTAGGCTCAGTTGGGCACGATCTGCAAGAAAAACAGCACCATGACACAATTCACTCCATAAGAAATTTGGAAATGACATGTTGTACTGCTTGGCATCTGTGCCAGAAACTCCAATACAAACATTTTAGGTGGTTGGGTGTCTGTCTGAGGACAGTGCAGAGGATTCGGAAATTGTTGGATGGGTCTAATGGGGATTACAAAGGTAGTGCAGCTCAGAAAACTCACTCTGTTTATTCTGATAAGAAAAGAACTCTTGAATTTGTTGGTGAGATCCAGGCCATGACTGACAACAATTCCTCCATGTCAATCAGGTCTATCATATGGAAGTGTCTGAGTTCCTTATCAGGCAGGTAATGCATGAAGACATTCAGTATTCCTCAAACAAGATGAGAACGGGCCAATTTTTATCCCAAGCTATCAAGGACAAGAGGAAAGACCATGTTATGAAGCTTTTGAAGAAACTCAAGCATCCCCTCCAAATGAACATGCTTAGGTTTTTCTCGGACGAGAAAGATTTCTGCCAGGATCAGATGGTGAACACACAGAACAACCTTTGGTTTGCCATATCACCAAAACATGTACCGAGAGTGATAAAAATCAAACAACCAGTCAACATTATGGTGTTTGGACTGATTACTAGTGATGATGATGTTATGTCTACATTCATCTTCCCACTCAGCCTTTGACTCAACATGGAGGCCTACATCAAATGCCTGGAGGAGGTAGTACTGCCCTGGGTCAAGAAGGTGGCTGCAGGAAGATCCTATGTCTGGCAACAGAGCTTGCACCATGCCACACAAGCAAGAGAACCCTGTTATGGCAGTCAGACAATTTCTGCAACCACATCACCCCTAACACATGGCCATCTAACTCCCCAAACTGTAACACCCCCTCCCCTGACTATTATGTATGGGTGCAGTTGAGCACAAGACCAACAAAATTCCTTGTAACACTAAAG
Organism: Octopus bimaculoides; assembly: GCF_001194135.2. NCBI lineage: Eukaryota > Metazoa > Mollusca > Cephalopoda > Octopoda > Octopodidae > Octopus > Octopus bimaculoides. The sequence continues at coordinate 82,367,776 of NC_068988.1, forward strand.
ATGAACTGAAGGCAAGGATTATGGCAGCATACACCAACTTAAACAAGGAGACCCTCCAGAAGACTTGCCGAAGATTCCAAAGTCGCCTGGAGGTCATGGTTGAAGCCAATGGTGATTTTATTGAATAAACTTACTCTTTAATATTTCAAGATATTTTTATGTAATTTTGGTAAATAGATCTGTTAAAATGAGATTTCAGTGTTATTTTCATTTTTGCATAATTTAGACGACAATTCATTCACCGCACACTTGTATAGATGCATACATGCATACAAACATGCATACATACATACATACATACATACATACATATATACATACATATATACATGCATGCATGCATACATACATACATACATACATGCATACATACATACATGCATACATACATACATATATGTGTGTGTGTATATGCATACATATACATGTATATAGAGATAGAAACAGATACATACATACATACATACATACATACATACATACATACATACATATATCCTTTAAGTTCATTTACTGGAAACGTTTTTTAGTATGCCTATAAAAGCTCCAGTTTTATTATGTCAGCTACAGCCTAACGATACTAACTTGCAATAACAGTTTTATGGGGTTGTACTGAGCTATACTGATATAATGTAGGATAAATATAGTAATAATCATAATAATGATTTCAGATTTTCGCACAAGGCCAGCAATTTTGGGGGAGGGGGTAAGTCAATTATACTGACCCTAGCATTCAACTGGTACTTACTTTATGGACCCCAAAAGGATGAAAGGCAAAGTCGACCTTGATGGAATTTGAACTCAGAGCATTAAGACAGACAAAACGCTGCTAAGCATTTCACCCAGCATGCGAATGATTCTGTCAACTTTCCGCCTTGTAATAATAATAATAATAATAATAATAATCCTTTCTACTATAGGCACAAGGCCTGAAATTTGGTGGGGAGAGGGCCAGTCCATTAGATCAACCCTAGTATGCAACTGGTACTTAATTTATTGACCCCCAAAAGGATAAAAGGCAAAGTCGACCTCAGCAGAATTTGATCTCAGAACATTGCAATGGATGAAATACCACTAAGCATTTCATCCAGCATGCTAACAACTCTGCCAGCTCACCGCCTTGTAATAATAATAATGATAATCATAATTCATGGATTATACATATATATACATATATAACAAAACTGAGTTGGTTCCAAAATTATTTATTTATGTCATTCTTATACCTGTTCCAGTGAAGACTATGTGATCAAATTATATAATCTTGGCAAGGTGTACATATAATATTTTCACATCAACAGAGATTATTTCACAATGTGCTTCTGTAGCTTTTCGTGACTAACATAATAAAAGATTTGGAGAAAAAAGTATTAGCAAAGGTAATAAAATAGTAAAACCTTAGATTCTAAGTATAAAGTGGTTGTAGATATTATTACTTTAAAAGATAAATATCTATTTAACAATACAAAACAAGGCTAAATATGAGTATATCTCCACTGGGTTCAATTGTCAGCTAGTGACAGCATTATGATAGGGAGGTGTGATTGACCAAGCAAAATTCACTGACCTAGATTTTCTGTTGAACATATGGACAAATTCAGACAGATACACATTTTCACACTTAACATTTACAATTATATAAATATATACATATCTGTATGCATATATACGTACATACATGCACAGGCACACAATCGCACACACACACGTGCACGCGCACGCGCACACACACACACACACACATACACGCAATATATTTTTCTATTGAAAAGCTAATTCAAATGACGGTAACCAACAGCGGAGTCCTTCTCTATTCCTAGACTACCAAGAGTACCAAATGACACTATAGTCACTATTATTTCTGCATGCTCAATATTACGATACAAAAGAAAGTTAAAGGAGGACAAGCTCTTCAATATCTAAGCACATTCTCTTTTACAGTATCTAATACACATGCTGAAAGCCCATCACTACTGTGACTACCAGCAGATGTAATTAATATTTCTTATAACCATGTAACTTGTAGTTTGGGTTACTTAGAACCTGTAAGCTGATCTTACCAGTTCTAAGCAACTAAAAGTACTAATAACTTCGCAATGGAAACAAATATTCATTTTTGTCTTTTACACATCCATTACAAACAAAACAAGACATTGTAAATGTTATACAGCTCCTTACCAATATAAACTCTGTAAGAATGTGAGATGTAGGTGAAGGAGGAGCAATTCAAGATGTTGTGATTGGTTAGCAGAGTGAAGACACAGAAATATTCATTTTTCTTTTGTTTATGTGTGAAGCAGCATTGTTGATAATCATTGCCAGAAGGTTCAGTGACTCCTGGTCCAATCAGCATGAATTACACCTAGGATGGTTAACCCCTGCATCACCATATCACCATATTTCTGTCAAAATACATTACTCTCATTTCAATTCATTTTAAAGATAATGAAAAATTTAGTAAACGGATTTTTTCATTATTAAACAAGTGGCACTTGTGCTAGTGCTACGTTAAAAGCACTGATGCTGGTGCCACATAAAAAGCATCCAGTACACTCTGAGGAGTGGTTGGCATTATGAAAGGCATCCAGCCATAGAAACCTTGCCAGAACAAACAATAGAGCCTGGTTCGCCCCCCCCCCACCAGCCTTACCAGTTCCAGTCAATCAGTCCAACACATGCCAGCACAGAAAACAGACATTGGATGACGATGATGATGATGATGACGACAACAACGACGACGACAACGACAATGATAACAATGATGATGATTGGAACATAAATTAACAGGAAATTCTGATGGAAGGTTTTGAATTATAACATTTTAAAACAAGAAGTTTGTATAATAGAACCAGGAATTGATTCAGGAAAGGTTGATGTCAAAAGAGTTATATGTTATTAGACAGCTTTATTGGAAGCTGAAGAGCTTTGTTAACTGCTCTTAATATAAAAATTGAAATTGACAAAACAGATTTTAAAGATCTTTAATTTTGGAGAAATTTTTTTTGTGTTTCCAAAGTCTGATACCAAAGTCAAGGATGATATATTTGTTGGGACTCGTGTAAATGTGACACAAAAACCTAAAAAAAAAATTAGTGAGAAATTAGCAAAAATGAAAAGAAGATATGACATGTTTTCTGAGAGGTAATATTTATCCCCACTTAAACATGGATGTTCTGTTAGAACTGCAGTACAGCAGTAAACAACAGTGCAATTTGTACCAAAGATCAATATGTGAGTTTCTCTCATGGTATCTACACCAGTATAATTTGTTCTAAGAGAACATCCATGTTTAAGTGAGGTTAAATATTACCTCTCAGAATTAATACTACCTCTGTCGCTAATATCTAGATGCATATACTATGTAGTGTAGCTTATATATTTCAAGGAATTTCTAAAGATCCTAACTACAGGGAGCTGATGGCAAAGTTTATTGGCCATTACAAGGCTGCCACATGCCTTCAAAAGTAGAATTCCTGCTTTCACCTCTTGATTTTTTTCCATGCAAATATAAAGATATATCAGAGAATAATTTAGATGACATCAGTGAGGCTCATAAGGAAACCTTTCACCAAGACAATACAACAATAAACAGAAGGTCTGTGTGTAAAAGGTAAAGATGAACATTTGTTTCCATTGTGAAGTTATGAATACTTTTAGTTGCTTAGAACTGGTAAGATCAGCTTACAGGTTCTAAGTTACCCAAAGTACAAGTTACATGGTTATAAGAAATATTAATTACATCTGCTGGTAGTTGCAGCAGTAGTAGGCTTTCACAATGTGTATTAGATACTGTAAAAGAGAATGTGCTTAGATATTGAAGAGCTTGTCCTCCTTTAACTTTCTTTTGTATTGTAACATTGAGCATGCAGAAATAATAGTGACTATAGTGTCATTTGGTATTCTTGGTAGTCTAGGAATAGAGAAGGACTTTACTGTTGATTATCAACATCATTCAAAATATTGCCCCATGAGGGATCACAATATATATATATATATATATATATATATATAT
>NC_068988.1:82371876-82372871 GCF_001194135.2 Octopus bimaculoides
TGTGTGTGTGTGTGTGTGTGTGTGTGTGTGTGTGTGTGTGTGTGTGGGCTCTAGTTAGTAAAGGCATAATTGCTCACAACCTTCAAAACTTTTACATTTTAAAACTGTTTCCCATTTTCTAAGTGTGTCAATTATCTTATTTCTATTGGTACGATTTTGAACCAAGCAAACATAAAATTGATTTATATCTCTCTTATCTTTATCTTATATTTTTTATTTTCATTCAAAGGAATAAAAAGGAAGCTAGTATCTGGTCCTAGATAATGGAAGCATTATATAAGGGGCATATTATATAATGGGCACATTATATAATACAATATAATGTGTACATTACATGAAGCTTACTTTATATAAATACAATATAAAAGCAACATTATATACAAGGTACATTATATAAGGGATACTTTATACAAGGGTTTCGTTGTATAAAGGGTATATTATACAAATAGAATATAAATATGAAGGATACATTATACAAATATAAAACTAAACTTATTTGTATAAATATTGATAACAAGTAGACCTCCTAGGTTTTGTTTAAACATCAGCCTAGGAGAAGGAAATTCTGAAATGATACCCATTCCATGGCAAAGCTGGAGATCTTGCTCCTACTTGTTTCTGGACTACTTGGCTTAAAGGTGAAAGTCTTATTGGTGTTGTGCCAGCTGTTATTGACTTTAAATTTCAGCACAGTCATTGCCGACGACCATTGTCTTAAACATCTAGGATAAGATAAATTGTCAGTGACAGTCATAATCATCTATGAGTTGACAGCTACAATGTATACACACACACAGATGGGGGGAGATGTGTGTGTGTAATTGTGCGCGTGTGCATGTGTGTGTGTGTGTGTGTGTGTGTGTGTGTGTGTGTACATTACTGCAACTTGCATATTTTGCATCTGAACCTTCCTAGACATGTTAATAAATATGCAAATGTATATATATGTATATATATATACATACATACATACATACATACATATATGTATATAT
>NC_068988.1:82373150-82400102 GCF_001194135.2 Octopus bimaculoides
CCAATATCCCCCCCAGCCTAGGAGTAGAGGCAATTCAATTCTGGCTAGAGAATTATGCCAATGAACTCCCACATTGCATCAATAAAGATTTTATAATAGAAGGGCTAAAATTCATCTTGGAAAATAACTACTTTGTCTTCAAAGGCAACTCCTATCAACAAAAATTGGGCACTACAATGGGTACGAGAATGACCCCCCCCCCTCCTTTACTAACCAAGTCATGGGTTAGCTAGAAATCAGTCTTTATCATAAAGTACTACAAAAATACGGCAACCCATTCTCCCTCTACATCGAAAATAACTGGAAGAGGTACTTTGGATGACTGTTTCATTCTTTGGCATGAAAGTATAGAGAAACTTAAAGAATTTTAAGCACTTATAAATGGACTTGATGTAAACATTCAATTCATGATGGAATATAGCTATCAACAACTTCCTTTCCTTGACATCCTCAAAAAAGAATCTAACAATGAAATAGAAACAGATATATACTATAAGCCCACGGACTCCAAGCAATATCTACCATTCGACTCATGCTGCCCCAGACACACTAGAATGAATGTCCCTTTGAACCTAGCAATTTATAGAAATTTATAGAAATTAGTACACAAGATAAGGACATAATCTTCCATGCTAGAAAGACTTTACTCTTCACTGCGAATGCAGAGTGGGTCAAGACTACCGATACAGAGGGTGCTTTCGATGTGAGCATGGGATCAAATGATGGAGCAGGCATATGCGATTTCATTGGACTATTCCTATTCAATAAGTTGGGTAAGACTTTTCCTGGTGTATATTTCACCATTTACAAAGATGATGCCCTAGCTTTAACCACAAATACCAATGGACCAGCCAAGATCAGTTTAGGAAGGACATTATCCAAATGATGAAAGCTTTCGGTCTTAGCATAACTACAGATACCAACCTGACGGTTGTTAATTTCCTAGATGTATCCTTAGATTTAAATAAGAATATTTACAAACCTTATAGGAAGCCCAATGATAGACTTAGTTATATTAATGTAGGTTCCTGCCATCCCCTTATAGTGTTTAAGAATTCAGTTAAAAACATTAGCAAGAGAATTTCTAGCCTCTCCTCCAATAGAAACATTTTTAATAGTGTTGCCCCAATATATAATAAAGCTCTAAAAGATAGTGGATTTAGCGAGGAAATAACCTATACACCTGCCACCAGTCCAATAATAAAGAAAAGGAAACATAGGAATAGGAAAACTAATCTGGTTCACACCCCCTTACTCCCCCGAAGTGACCTTTAATATAGGTAAATATTTCTTATCACTTATAGATTGGCATTTTCTAATCAATCATAATTATAGAAAGCTCTTCAATAGGCATAACCTAAAAATTAGTTTTAGCTCAACTACTAAATTTAAAAATATAATTGCACACAACACACAAAAACAACCAAATGAAACCAGCTGTTCATGCAGGGATAAAAATTTGTGCCCGCTATATGGAGCTTGCATGTCCGAGACCATCATTTATGAAGCCACCATAGACTCTACAACCACTGAGGACATAGTTTCATCAAAGAAATATGTGGGTCTCACAGAGGGGAATTTCAAAACCAGGTTCAACAATCACACCTTGAGCTTCAGACACTGGGAAAAAAGAAAAACAACAAAATTATCCAGTTATATATGGTCCTTAAAAGAAAAAGGTGTCAACTATAACATCCATTGAAAGATCTTAGCCAAGTGTAAGCCTTACACCAACAGCAGTGGAAAGTGCAGTCTTTGTGATATGGAAAGATGGTTCATCTGGAAAAGCAGCTTAGACCCTGCTACATGTCTAAATTCAAGAACTGAATTTTTTTGATCACGTCCACATATGGCTAAACATTTGTTACTTTTTTGGTCCCCGCAAGATCACAGATAGAACCTGCTTTTTATATTGTGTCCACATACAAGCATTTCACGTCTTACATATATATTTTTATATTTTTACATATTTTTATATATATTTTTTATATATTTTATTGTTTTATATATTTCTATATATTTTTTCTGTACATTACCTTTCACTCTGCACTTTTGTGCATGTGCATATACGGATGTGTATATGAACATAACTGTGCACTTATGACTGTTATTAAGACAAACAAAAGAGCTATGAGAATGACCGTTAAATAATGGGAAATTACCCAAATAGGGAGAAAGTAAAAATACTCAAAGGTAAACCCATGCTCATAGAATCCACGTATATATGTGTGTGTGTGCGTGTGTGCAGGTATGTATATGTGTACATGTGTATGGATGCATATATATGTATACATATAGGTGTGTCTGTGGGTATGCATGCATGTGTTTCACACAAGTGTGAGTGAGCATGTGCATATATACACATGCACGTTGGTGTGTGTGCATGCATGTGCATGTATGTACATGCATGCATACATGGATTCTATGAGCATGGGTTTACCTTCTTCAAGTATTTTTACTTTCTCCTTATTCGGGTAATTTCCCTTTCATTCTCATAGCTCTTGTTTATCTTAATAAAAGTCATCTTCATAGTAATTTCCCTTTATATAACGGTCATTTTCATGGCATTTTTGTTTGACTTAATAAACTGATGAAATGCCAAAGTAGACTTCTGCACCAACATCTGAAACTCTGAGTTTTATTATGGCAACCGACTAATTGTCACATATTATATTATAGATAAATTCCTCTATTTACATAATATCAAGGTCTCATTCATTCTTTTGTTGTTATATTATTATTATTAATATATATATATACGTAACAGTGGTGGAGTAGGAGGTGTAGGCATACTCCTTGCAGAGAAATGGGTGGTTACAGTCAAAGCAGTAGTCAGGGTATGTGATAGAGTGCTTAAGCTCAGACTAGTCTTGCAGAATAGTACAGCTACAATTATCTCCACCTACACCCCACAAGCGGGCCTCCTGAATGATCAGAAGGACCACTTTTATGATACCCTTCTACAGGCTACCTCAAAGATGAGTAGCAATGACCTCATCTTTGCGGCTGAAGATTTTAATGGGCATGTCAGACAGTGAACTGGTATCTTCCATGGTGTTCACGGGGGCCATAGAATTGGTTCCTGAAATGAAGAGGGAACTAAGCTACTGGAGTTCTGTGATGCAAGCAGCCTATTAATCTGCAACACCAACTTCAGGAAGCCAGACAGCCACCTGATAAACTATCAATCGGGCATCTCTGCTAACCAGATTGATTTCATCCTCACCAGACAGTGAGATGCAAGGTTGCTCTTAAATACAAAGACCCTCCTGGTGAAGAATGTACCCCCCAGCATAGACTAGTCATTAGTGACTTTAAACACGAGTTCAGAAGAATGCCAAGAAGCAGCCCAATCCAGAAAAGAAGGATTTGGAAGCTAAAGAACCCTTCGCATGGTCAGAGATTTAGGGACATTCCCATTGAGAAATTTGATAAGAGGGAGGGGGAGCTACAGACGTAGGACATAGAGTGTAACTGGAAATTTCTAAAGGACAGCTTACTGACTGCCACAGACCAAATCTGTGGCTGGTGCAAAGTTCCTTCTAGACCTAGGGTAATGTGGTGGTGGAATAATACGGTAGACAAGGCCATTAGAGCAAAGAAAGAGGTCTGGAAAACCTGGAAAGGTGATGCTTTAGATAGAAATAATTACAGGGGTATCAAACTGCTGGATCAGGTGATGAAGGTCATGGAGAGGTTCATAGTCCAACTAATTAAGGAGAGAGTCTGCTTAGATGAGATGCCATTCAGTTTTGTACCAAGTAGAAACACCACTGATGCCATATTCCTGGTAAGGCAACTGCAGGAGAAACACCTAGCCAAAGATAAACCTCTGTACTTGGCTTTCGTTGACATGGAGAAAGCCTTTGACAGGGTTCCCCGATCCCTTATCTGGTGGTCAATGAGGAAACTCGAGATAGATGAGTGGTTAATAAGAGCTGTACAGGCCTTGTACAGGTATGCTGCCAGTAAGGTAAGGGTCAGCAATGAATATAGTGGAGAATTTCAGGTAGAAGTAGGGGTTCACCAAAGATCAATCCTCAGCCCCTTCTTATTCATCATAGTCCTCCAGGCAATAACAGAGGAATTCAAGACAGGCTGCTCCTGGAAGCTCCACTTTGCTGATGACTTTGCTCTCATAGCTAAATCACTACCAGAACAAGAAAAGAAATTTCAGGTGTGGAAGTAAGGTTTAGAATCGAAGGGCATTAGCATCAGTATTGCAAAAACCAAAGTCCTAGTTAGTCGGATAGTGAACACATCACAAATCCCTTCAGGTAGATGGCCCTGCTTGATCTGTAGAAAAGGTGTAGGTAGAAATTCCATAAGATGTACCCAGTGTAAGCTATGGACACATAATTGGTGCAACAACATCAAGGGAAGGTTAACTGGAAAGATAGCTTTTGTGTGTGGTAGATGCACAGGGGCAATAAACACCAAAGATGCTCAAAAACCAGATTCTATCACATGCCAGGTGAAGAAACTAGAAGTAGTTGATGGCTTCCACTACCTAGGTGATTAAGTCTGTAGTGAGGGTGGATGCTCGGAGAGCATTGCCACTAGAATAAGAATAGCCTGGGCAAAGTTCTGAAAGCTCCTACCTTTATGGGTGACAAAGAGCCTCTCACTCAGAGTGAAAGGTAGATTGTATGATGCATGTGTGCGAACAGCCATTCTACACATCAGTGAAACATGGGCCATGACTGTTGAGGACATATGTAGGCTTGAAAGAAATGAAGTTAGTATCATCCACTCGATGTGTAATGTCAGTGTGCACACACAACAGAGTGTAAGTGCCCTGAGAGAAATGTTGGACATAAGAAGCATCAGATGTGGTGTGCAGGAGAGACAACTGCACAGGTATAGTCATGTGCTATGTATGGATGAGGAGAGCTGTGTGAAGAAGTGTCACACCCTAACAGTGGAAGGAACCCGTGGAAGAGGGAGACCCAGGAAGACATGGGATGAGGTGGTGAAGCACGACCTTCGAACACTGGGCCTCACAGAGGCAATGACAAAAGACCGATACCTCTGGAGATATGTTGTGATTGAAAAGACCCAGCAAGTAAAGTGAGATCACAGCCATAGCCTACCCCAGTGTCACATAACCAGCCCATTTAAAAAGTACCTTTGAATCATCAGGCAACACACTGTGCTTGAGGAGACCTATTGAATCAAGTAAAATCAAAAATCAAAAATCAAAAATCAAAATCAAAATAACAATCAGAATCTCCATCAAATCAAAATCAAAAATGGAAATTGCAGTTGTGACTGATGCCAGTGCCGCCTGACTGGCTCCCATGATGTTGGCACGCAATAAGCACCATTCATGCGTGGGTCACTGCCATTGCTGCCTGACTGGCTCTCCATGCTGGTGGCATGTAAAAAGCATTATCTGAACCTTGTCGATGCCAGCCACCCCCATCCTGACTGGCTCCTGTGCCAGTAGCATGTAAAAGGCACCATCCAAACATGGCCAATACCAGTGCCACCTGACTGGCTCCCGTGCTGGTGGCATGTAAAAATCACCCACTACACTCTCAGAGTGGTTGGTTTAGGAAGGGCATCCAGCTGTAGAAACATTGCCAGATCAGATTGGAGCCTGGTGCAGTCTCCTTGCTTGCCAGTCCCCTGTCAAACCATCCAATCCATGCCAGCATGGAAAACAGACATTAAACGATGATGATTTATATATGTGTGTGTGTGTGTGTGTGTGTGTACATATATATACATTGGCACATATATATATATATGGGTGGGTAAAAGGGGTCCACATAGTCACTGGACACTGGTTGGCTGAGCAACATACTGGGCTAAAACTTCCAAAGAGTGATGCAAATCCCAAGTCCTACTTCGACCTCCTCATAGTACCACCAACAAGAGAAGACAACTGTGGGTGTCTGGCATAGTATAACCAGGACACTCTGAGTGGATGGGGCTCATTAGCCATGATCGGCAGCCTGTCTAGGAGGACACTCCAATATAAACCCTACAACACAAAGACCTCTCTGTTATCCTTCCAGCTTGCTGGGCCATGCCAGATAAACTCTAAGTGTAAAGGGTGAGGCTAGTTCTGTACAGACTGCACTTTACCTTAAAATTCCATCATGCAGGGCGAAGGATATGCCACAAATGAGCATGCAGACGACACGGACAATGGCCTTCTTACTCTTCGTCAGTTAAGCCAAGCCAAGATATATATATATATATATATATATAAAATAATAAGGGTGAAAAATTGAATATTATTCTGATTAATATCAATTTAAAACCAGTGGTCTAGCATATAGAAAAATCTGAAGATTCAGAAAAACTGTATTACATACATGTAAGAGGGATAACCACTAAGTGGATATCCATATGCTAGAAGTCGACCCCTATGGTCTTACCACTAAGAAAATGGTAAGACCATAGGGGGTCAACTTCTAGCATATGAATGTCCTCTTAGTGGTCATCCCTCTGATATATATATATATATATATATATATATATATATATATATATAAATTAAAGGGTATAGTGAATGGTGAAGGTAAATCCATACTACATATGTTTCTCAAGCCAATCTGGACATGTTTTACATAACTCAAAGGTGTAACACAAACACACACACACATATTTTTGTCTTCAGTCATATGTCATTGTCACAAGGAGAAATAGGTTAAAAGAATGAAACAAAAAATGTATATTTTTTGTTTTATTCTTTTTATCTGTCAATCTGGTGCCCTAATTCCAATTTAATTGCCTTATTTATGATAGATCTTACTTCCTTTGTTCTCTCCACCCATCTTACTCCAATGTCTATATTCTTTCTCCCTTAATAAACTGGCTTCTTTAAACACACCCTTTCACCTCAAATGTTGTTTGCCTGCTAATATTGAATTTTATTTGACTTATCTGTTTCCACCTACCATTCTGCTGTGCCCTAGATTAATGGATTCTTCTCATCTCCCTTTGCAACAATGACTTACAACTACAAGTAATTCACCCTGAAGAAAAGCTAAGTTGTGCACATATATGTGTTACATTTTTGAGTTAATTAAAACATATTCAGATTGGCTTGGAAACATATCTGCCACATATTTACCTTCTCCATTCCCTACACCCTTTAAATTATAATTGCATTGTAAGCAATATTCGTTGCTAAATTGTGAGTTGTACAGTCATCTTATTGAAACCTTCATCGCCATCATTTTATCAAAACCCACAGCAAATGGATGTATAAACAAAACACATACATTCACCATCTTGATGATGATGGTGATGATGATGATAGCACACTTATGGTTGTGATGCATGTGCCTGGCGTACCCTTATCAGATGGGTAGTCATAATGGGTATACTGGACTTCGTATATTTTACCCTGGTGTAACTTTGATGGCATGCTCTGCTCTCACACTCAATAATAATAATAATGATGTCCTGGTACAATATCAAACACTGGTTCCCATGGCTTCTCATCTTAATTGATTGGAAGTGTTAGAATATATATGTTTTGTTTTGGTATAAAAGATGGGCTACAGCAAATATTTTGCTCAATACCACAGATTTGCTTGACCCTAACCAGTTAAGTATGTCCCTTAGTGGCTGACGATATGTGCATCTCTGATCCTGAACAGAAGTAGTGGGGGAGCACTATAGCCATGTGTTGAGACAAATTCTTTGGGGTTTGAATAATTCACCTCTAGAAACATAGGTGTTTCATTCAACATTCTTAAACAACCCTTATTCAGGGACCTTTTGAGCAGGATGGGCTACTCAACCATAAAAAAATTCTAACAGGGCCCCCACTCACAAGGTCATGGACTGTTTATTTTGATATGAGATCACTATGTCTGCACATTTAGTTGTGATGCCAAGTGTCATTTTGTTGGTATGCTCTGCTCTTTCTCTCAATAATAATGACAATTACTATTATAATAATAATTGTTATTATTATCGTTGTTATTATCATTATTATTATTATTATTGAATGAGAGAGCTGCCCACACCATCAAAGTGAACCTGAAGACCAATATAATCTCATCATGACTATCTATCTGATAATAGTATGCCAGGTACATGAATCACCACTACATGTGCACAACAAGATGTCCTCATATCAAAATGAATAATGCATGACCTTGCAGGTGGGAATCAGAATTTTCTTCAGGTCAAATAACCCACCCCACTCAAAAGGTCCCTGAATAAGTGTTGTTTAAGGAGGATAAACAAAGTGCCCATTATTATTACTATTATTAATGATATGTGATTCTAGCATAGGTAAAAGGCCTGAAATTTGGATTAGGGATGGGATTAGTTGATACTGTCTGCTCCAGTACTTGAATAGAACTTTATTTCATCGACCCTGAAATGATAAAAATGTATCTAATTATTGTGATGAAATAATAAATGAAAGGTTTCAATGATCCCTAAACCAGTCTAAACTTCCAGATTTTGTAATGTTAAACAGATAAATGAAGGAATTCCTCTGATCGTTCTGCTAGCTTATGACAAGCATTGAAAAATATGGCACCTCTATCATCATCATCATCATCATCATCATCATCATTTTAAAGTTCACTTTACCATGCTTGCATCAGCTGGACAGAGTTTATTGAGGCAGATTTTTAATGGCCAGATGCCCTTCCTGTTGGCAACTCTCACCCATTTCTTAAAGATAATATTTCCCCATGACCAGAAAAGTTTTTGTAGAATACTGGAAATGAATGACAATGTTTGTATAACAGTAACAATCATCTTACAACTATCACACAATATCACAGAATGTCAAGACAAGAAGCAATAAACATACACACATTCACACGTACATACATACACACATATATACACACACATACATATGTATACTTTCACATTTACACATAGACACACACACACACACACACACACACACACACACACACACACACACACACATATATATATATATATATATATATATATATATACATATATAGGATGCGATGGGTAAATTGTCGCCATCTTATATTTTTAATTTCATGCTTGCATATTGTTTGTTTTTGATTTTGTTGACTACACAGTATATTAAGGTAAGTTGGGTACTGTCTGTGACAAAAACAGCACCATGATGCAATTCACTCTGCCAGATATTTGGAAATGACATGCATTCATGCCAGAGCTCCAAATACGAACATTTCAGAGTGTTTGGGTGTCAATCTGAGGACAGTGCAATCTGAGGACAGTGCAATCTGAGGACAGTGCAATCTGAGGACAGTGCAATCTGAGGACATTGCAATCTGAGGACAGTGCAATCTGAGGACAGTGCAATCTGAGGACAGTGCAATCTGAGGACAGTGCAATCTGAGGACATGTTCTGAGAATGATAAAAATCAAGCATCCATTCAACATCATGGTGTTTAGAGTGATCACTAGTAATGGTGACATAATGCCTCTATCCATCTTCCCATACACCCTTAGACTCAACACAGAGGCCCACATCAAGTGCCTGGAGGAGATAGTGTTGCCCTAGGTCAAGAGGGTGGCTGCTGGAAGACCCTATGTCTGGCAAAAGGACTCTGCCCCATGCCACACAAGCAGAAGAACCCAATCATGGAAGTCAGACAATTTCTGCGACCACGTCACCCCTAACATCTGGCCACCTAACTCTCCAGACTGCAACCCCCTAGATTATTATGTGTGGGCTGCAGTTGAGCAAGAGACCAATGAAAATAACACTGACATCTCATTTTAACAGACATATTTACCTAAGTTGCATAAAAATACCTTGAAATAAAGAATAAATTTATTCAATAAAATCACCATTGGCTTCAACCACGGCTTCCAGATGACTTTGGAATCCTTGTAGCACCATCACCAACTTAAACAAGGAGACCGTTCAGAAGAGTTGCAGTGTGTGTGTGTGTGTATGTGTGTGTGTGTGTGTGTGAAAAATTATGATAAATACAAGTTCAGATCATTTGTTATCTACATACATTTCACCTTTGTAGTAGTTTGAAACAACACCCTTGGATGTTCCGAGTGCAACTGAATATTTAACCATAACGGATTGTCAGAGGATCATGTTACAAACATTTAATCTCTGTAACATAATGCAATGAAGTGTTTCTTTAATGATCCATTTTGAGGATTAAGCATCTAATTGCACTGAGGACATCCAATGCTGTCATTCCAAACTGCCACATATACATTTGGTTTGTATATCATAACCAGTAATACAAGTAAGTATAGAAGTAACTTAAGCACTATACTGGAAGCAGTTGAATGGTCTACATGGAGCTCTAAAGTCAACAGTAGCAGTTGTATACACACACACACTCACACACATATGATGGGCTTCTTTCAGTTTCTATCTCCCAAATCCACTCACAAGGCTTTGATTGGCCCAAGTCTATAGTAAAAGATATTTGTCCAAGGTACCATGCAGTGGGACCGAACCCAGAACCATGTAGTTGAGATGCAAACTTCTTACCAAGCTGCCACACTTGTGGAGTTGTGCAAATTATGAACAGACAAGTCAAAATAACTGCAACATATTTGAACATGGTACAATCAGTCTAACACCTGAATTACATGGCCATTTCACTCTTACTCACCTGAAAATTTTGCCCCAGATATCACTTTTGTAAACTGTATATTGGTTTTCAGTCAAAAGTCTACAATCTACTTCTACACATCTCTTAATTCTTTACTGATTCCTTCCAGCATTTTCTATCAAATTTCCCCTTCTTCTAAATTCCTATCTGCTCCCTTCTCTCACCTACTATCTCACGACAGATCTTATGACTGACTTTAGGGAATTTATATTTTTGGCCCCTTATCATCAACATTCCTGATTTAATCTTTCGTTTTAAATATTTTCTTTTCATTCATATTTTATTTATTTTGCTTTTTCTCCTCCTTTCCTGCATCACTTACACCTTCTTCTTGCAAGATCCCATTTCTTCATATACCATTACAAGAATTTTCTTTTTCCTCTCTACAATTAAGATCCATCTTCAACTGTTCTTCAGCTTCTGTAAAAAATAAATTAAAACGTTTGTGAAATAATAGCTTCTATTTGAAGAAATGCCAAGAATTGAAATTTTTATCTCAATATAAATTAAGAAAAATGCTTAGTATGTGTGTATGTGTGCATATGTGTGTGGATATTGGTGTATATGCATGTTTGTGTATATATATGCTTATATGTCTGAATGTATGTATTTCAATTAACATACTTTTAAAGGCCTGCCATAGTTTCCTGGCAGGTAGTGTTCAACTGGATATTAACCCCTGCTTGACAGTACCTATTTAAAAAGATTGCCAACAACCTCTAAAATTAACATCCATTCAGCTACCAGTATGAAAACTTGCTTCAGATTTTCTGATATAATCATGAAAATATAAATCTGGTACCTTGCTGTACTCAAGAAGACCCATCCTCCGCAGCAGAAGTGTTAATGCCTCTCCTCCTCTTGCTGAAGAAGACTGGACGTTCAACCTAAAAGCACCCATGCCAGTACCATGTACAAAGCACCCAGGACATTCTGTAAAGTGACTGGCATTAGGAAGGGCATCCAGAAGTAGAAACCAAGCCAAACCAGACTGGAACATGGTGCAGCTCTGATCAGCATGGAAAACAGATGCTAGAGGAGGATGACGATGATGATTATCATCATGGTCATCATCATCATCATCATAAATTCCCCTATACTAGGTATCTTTTAAGTGAAATCGTGGCCATCCACTCACAGACACATGTACTCTCATGCACATTATCTGATCTCTGTCACCCCCCCCCCTGCATCTTCCCAACACCTGTTGCAGACTTCTCTCCTCCCTTCTCCCTTAGGTACCTCATCTGCTGAGGCCTTTCTACTCTCTCTCATGTGCCTATCCGCACACTCCCCATGCCTTCACCTCCCAGCCTTACCCACCTCCCAGCCTTTCCTGTTTCCCTCACCCTCACTTACTACAGTCATGTCTTCCCTATCTCCAAACATATCACCTCACACTCTTATGGAACATCCCCCTTCTATTCCCTCAATTCCACTTATATTCACTGCTCCACTGTTCCCTGTGGGTAGCTCCTAATATATCTCTAACACCATCTATTTCTCTCTATCTCTTTCACTCTGTCTGTCTCTTTACCTTTCTCTCTAACTCACCACCACATTCCTTCTCCTTCCTTGTCCAACTGGGGTAGTCAAGTATCTCTTTATAGTAAGATAACAATCTCTACCCTGTCACCTGGTCATACAGCCACTTCTCTTGGTTCCACTCCCTCTCTCATCTAAGAAGTATAGGTCTTGCAAGTTATTCAGCAACCCTACTGGTGCTGATGCCAAATAAAAAGTATCTGTGCCAGTGCTACATAAAATGTAGTTATGTTAGTGCCATGTAAAAAAGCACCTGTGCTTGTGCTATCTAAAAATCTAAAAAACATGCAGTACACTGTGAAGTAGTTGGCTTTAGGAAGGGCATCCTACTTTAGAAACCATGCCAAAACAGACAATTGGAGCCTGGTGCAGCACTCCAGTTTTCCAGCTCCTGTCAAACCATCCAACACATGCTAGCATGGAAAATGGATGTTAGATGATGATGATGATCTTATGTACATAGACGTACCTTACATTTATATATCTTATGCATACATGTCTCATGCATACACATCTAACATATATATAAAAATATAAATACAGATTTGTATTCCGACTGTAAATCATGACTTGTACCTATTATCATGAGTACATTAGTCTATATAAAGAGAGATTAACATTAAAGTTTGGATATGCTGGGCTTTTTCTAAGAAAGAGCAAAGTGAACTGATATATATCCAGCAAATCCAATCAATAAAGATGCTACCTAAAATATCTGAACTCCAAATTTCTTCCAATTTCTCCCTTTTCACTAACTTGTCCAGTTTGTCAATGAAAAGACATTTCAGCTGGTCTCATGTAGTGTTCTCAGACTCAAAAAATGCTGATGGATTAAAGATTAAAGAGACTTAAAAATAGCTTGCTTGTGCAAGTGCAGTCAACTGTAAGGTCCACGTACCGGATGCCAGTAGGCTTCAGGGATCATCAGGAGAGAACGTGCACCATTTCAGGGCCCTCTTAATCAACAGTTGCTTGTTATTTTGAGAAGATGTCATTTTATTTTTTACTAAATTTTGTCCTCTAATAGTGGGCTCCACAAAACTGCACTGATTATATACCACTTAAAAAATCCTACCACTTTTGAAATCTGGCCTGGAAGTCGTTTTCCACGTGTGTGTCGGCATCTTCTGCAATTTGCTCTGGATCTCAACAACGGTGTTAAAACGGTGACCTTTGAGCTGCATTTTTATCTTGGGGAAGAGATGGAAGTCAGCAGGTGTTAAACCTGGCGAATAGGATGGGTGCAGAACCAATACTGTGCTGCTTTTAGCAAGAAACTCATGAGTGAGGAGAGCTCGGTGATAGGGTGCATGGTCGTTGTGAAGAATCTAATTCTTTGCACTCCACAGATCCTGTTGGGTCACCATAGATCTCTTCATTAATGATCTGCCCCTGGGGGATGAATTCTCGATGCACAATACCACAATTCCAGGTGCGACACTTGTGGCTGATCTTCCAGATTACTTGTTGTCTTCGAAAGATATTCTTCCACTTTTGAAGCACCTTGCCACTTGAAACAGTGTGTACAACCCATTGCCTTGTCACCGTAAGCTTGTTGAAGCATGCTCAATGTCTCTGTAGCAGACTTCTCATGTTTAACGCAAAATTTCATGTTGGTGCTGTGTTCCTGTCCATGACAAAATTGCAGACTACAGCATATATGTGATCACAAAAACACAAATTTCACAACTTGCAAAGTAAACATAGCAATGTCACTCAGCACACTAGATTATGAGGGTCATTGCTAATGTTCACAACATACACAACTGTGTGCTGAGATTTACTAGCATGCTACAGAACTAGGCTTGGAACATTTTGATACCGCCTCATACGTTCTCTGTGTCTACGTATATCTTAGCATTGTCTCTATTTACATTGTATGTTTACATCTATTTTTATATTGTATCTCTTTACATATATCATTACATATTGTTTGCTTACATATATCATTAGTGTTCACATATATCTTTATATACTGTCTCTTTATATATATATTCTCTCTGCTTACATATATATTTACATTCTCTTTGTTTGCATATATTTTATTCCTCTCTGTTTACAAATATATTCACATTCTTTCTGTTTACATATATTGCTATATTCTCCCCATTTACATAATCTTAATATTGTATCTATTTTCATATGTAAAGTCAACAAGCTTTTATATTTATTATGTAATAAAAACAAGCTTTTATATTTATATATAATTTAAATTATCATAAAACCAAACTCTCTCAGTGTTATTAAAAATTTTTGTAAGTTGAATACTTTACATTTTTTTATTATAGTTTGCCATCAACACCTACACAATTCATAATGAACTGACAAATTGTTCTCAACTCTGACATGACTTGCAATTTTAAGTATTAGCCTCTTCCTAAGACTAACCCTTTTATAAACTAAGTACAATATTTTACTAGCAAAGATAGATATACTTTTTCCATTTCTTGACTAACCTTACAGACTGGTGCATTGCAGTAAAGTTGCTTGCATTTTACCCTTTGCACAGTTCTAATAGGGCTTAGCACTCACACGCCAGCTCTAATATATGTCTATATGTATTTATATACATAAGTGGGTGAAATAAACATTAGAGATGCTTTGCCCCATGCAGAAACTGCAGGAGCTACTCAGAGATTTGCAAGCCTAAATCCATTGCAGTGTGTTTGTGTGTGTGTATATACATGAAGAGAGAGAGAGAGAATATCACTGCTTCTACTTATAAGTGAGTCATTGATTAACTTACTTCAACAAACAGCTTATCACCATTTTCACAAGGATTATCGAACTTGTAAAGGTACACTTTTTGTTAGAAGTTCTTTACATGTTGTATTTTACAATATTTAGGTATTAGATTTATCCTTTTCAGTACCAGAGCCATAAAGTGACTAACTAATGGACAGAACAGAATGTTACATATGTATGCATACATGCATGCATGCATGTTACATATGTATGTATGTATGTATGTATGTATGTATGTATGTATGTATGTATGTATGTATGCATTCATGATTCAGACCAGGACAAAAGAAAACAGTTGGTTTAGCTGGTATCGACCTATGATTTTATGGGTCTCTACTCTTCCAGTAAGAGGAAAATTGAGAGCCCATTACTTAAGAATTACTTTTTATACAACCTGGTCTGTTATAAGCTGAAATGGAGCCTACATTTCACATATAGCTTAAACCTGTTACTACTTGAAACGGAGCCTATATACCACATCTGGACTGCATTTCACATATGACTTAAACCTGTTACCATTTTGAATGAGACCTATAATTTCATTTCTGGCCAGGGACCTAACACCTACATTGCCCCAGCCTCCAGACATCAGGGCATACTCTATACGCTGGGCCATTTTCCTGAATTTCCATACAGCAACCACATCTTTACACACTGTTTCCTATGTTTCACATCTTTACATTGCATAGTAAATGTAATATTTTCCTCAGCTTACACATAGTTCATAATAATAATAATGATAATAATAATGAAATTATTGTAATGAGCTATTAAGTGTGGTATTGGTTTAATAATTACCAAATTATTTCCTGAAATTGAATGTTACACCATAATGGCATACCATATTAGTAAAATTGGTAACCCTAACATTATTTAGCCAAGATATTGTCATTAAAGTTTAACTACAATAGCAGACAAACAAGCAACTCATACTCTCAGTTCACAACCTTCACCTGAAAGTTCAAAATATGTGCCCTTATTTGCAATTGGTTTCAAATTATCTCTTTATTCCAGCAATGATCCTGTTTCTCTGACAGAAACGTATTTGATCAGCCATAATATATATGTACAGCATACACACGCATGCATACAAACATAAGGTTGTACTGCTATAAATTAGACATGTATGGCTATAATACCTCTCTCCCTTCACTGATGATTGAGTATGTGACACACAAGTGCCTAGCTCTGATGCAGATAATGTATGTACATATAAATTATATTGGACTACTGTGGCAATTTCTTGGCATTGTGATCTTTCATTGATATTTTCTTCCATGAGGAGAAGCCACATTAATCCCTATTCCAGACCTACTATAGAAATATCCCAAGTCAGAGGTGGATTAACTTAACAGCAAGATTAGTATAGCTTATACTCTCCACAAGGGACCTAGCTCTAGGCACTCTTTGAATTTTATGAACAACTGAGAGTTCGTGACTGATTGAATACCCCTGAGATCCAATACACTTTGATTTAAACAAATTACAATAATCAAATTGATTGTCAGTAGTAAATGGGCTGACTTCAATTTAGCCAGATACTATTAATAGACAATCTGTTGTATTTTCTGATGTGATGTATTAAACTCAATGTACAATAATTGAGTTTAATTATTATTTTTTGCTCAAATAAGGTTGGATAAATGACTTAGATTATAACTAATATATTACAGAAACTGTACTGCTAACCGTCTCCATTATATTACACTGATATTAATAAACATAAAAACGTTTTATTGCATGTAGTTCTTGCTTGAACGTTAAGTAAAAACTATATCACTGACAAGTTTTTGAATATAATTACATTTTCGACTTATGTATAATTACATTTTCAAAGCTATATGTACAATATATAAGGATTGTATATCAGGAGAAAAAATTAAACTTCTGCATGTTTGTGGCTTAAAACAACAATAGCATATATTGTAGTGTAATTTTATAGTATTTAGAATATGTTTTTAGAAAATCAGAAGAAGTTTCCCTTTCACATTTGTCATGTGATTTACAGTGACTAAGCTACCATCTTCCATTGTCAGTTAGCAGATTAATATCAAACTTGGGTGACATAATAGATATTAGAATTCTTGTATTCATGATTACTTCAAGATGTGTGTGATCAGGAATTAACCAAGATATATGGATATAGGCTCAGAACTGTGGAAGGTGTTACTGTACCTAAGTAAATCATTGTGTCAAGATGGCTTTAGCAGTCAGAAAAAAAACTCAATCTTCTGTCATGTTTCATTTTTCACTAAAATTGCAAAGGATCTCTTTTCAGCTGAACTTAAAATTGTATCTTCTTACAAATAAAGAACATTTATGCTCATGAATGATGGCCATGATTTATGGAGAGATATGTATACAGAAGTGTTATATGATATCTTTAATAAACACACTGTGTTGGTACTTTTGCTACTAAATCCTGACTGACAACAATGTTTGATTCAGTAAATTTCTATACACTAGTAATGGGGTTGTTTTTTAGTATTTGTAAGAAAATCCAGTCTTCTTAACTTTGGTAGTTGAAATGTGTTGCAAGCAACATTTGATGAATCTCTGATGGAAGCTTAAACTAGTTAATAGTTGTTTTACCATGTATATCTCATCATATAATAAATTACATTATTATGCTTTTATTGGTATAGGATTAATAAGATGGTGAAAGTTGAAACATAACATTGACCACAGGGGCAACCATTTGCATTGGATACATTGCTGTATACCATAAGTCAACTACCTTGACTCCTTTTTCCTTCTCCTTCAACAACAAACACCATTTGGGAGAAGGACTTTAGAAATAAACTATTACCCAATGGTGGTTATAGCAGGATACACTAAGAAGTATTACATGGTGGTTCTTTCCATTAGTTCTTTTCAGCCAATCAAGCTGCTTCTTGGTGTGAATTGCTTTACAGGGAGATACACCTGCCAAGTTATTTTTGACTAAGCAGCAGTCACTGTTTTTCGTCTACATGATTCTGGCACCTAAACTAACATGGAGAAGAAACTAGCCATTTTGGTCAACCAAAACTTATGAATATGCAAACCTATTCATTATCAAGGAGGGTTGTCCTGTTACTGCCAGATCTCTTGCTGGTCTGATAGGGACATTCCAACATTGTCTTAAAAAATATGATAATCATTCAACTATATTGAAATTTTTACTCTTCTGGTCAACTCTCATGTGGTCAACCAACCTAATCAGTATTACTACCAACTACCATAGCAATTGTCTTCAGAATTTTCAACCACTTGTCATGTACATGTTTGGAAACACATTCACAACATCAGTGTTGTCCTTAACAACCTGATCAGCACATTTCCAACAGATCAACTAAGACATCAATACCATATCATTATTTCTTCATACCAAAAAACAGAATATCAATCTCTTGAAGTGATTCACCAATGACTAATAGACCTAGCTCCTAATCCCTGAATTAAAAACATTGTAATTGTTATTCTGCTCAAACTGGCTCTACCTTCAAGCTAGCTTCTTTGGACATTACTGGTTTTGCCATTAAATTCTGTTTTGCCATCATAATACCTTTCTGCTGTCAGCTATTAGGTTAAAATGTAAACAAAATCAACAATGTTTGTCTGTTGTTTGATTTTTTTTGACACATTTTTGTTCTGTATCCCAGAACGTATGTATTTTATATTTTGTAGATCATTATTTTCATTTTAAGTTTAACATCTTGTAAAGAAGTACCTTGATTCTTATCTGAATCATTCAGAAATAAATTTTTCTGTTAACTATCTTTAGCTTGGAATCTGTTGAGAATTGTATAAATATTATAGAATTTTCTGTTCCTTACAGAAAAGATTATTACTATGAATAAGACATATATTTAAGATATGTTTTACATTTTGGAGTTGATATTTGCCTTTCCTGGACATGTTGTAGTTGGCAGCCTTCCATATTCACATTTCATTGTAACTTTACTGACCCACTCAACCATTACTTTACACAGAGCATCAGGCTCACAATCATGAGGTAGTGAGTTCAATTCCTGGAGCAGGCTGTGCATTGTGTTCTTGAGCAAGACAGTTTATTTCATGCTGTTCAAGTTCACTTATCTGTAGAAATGAGTTGTGACATCACTAGTGCCAAGTTGTATCGGCCTTTGCTGTTCCCTTAGACAACATCGATGGCAAGGAGTGCGAAGACTGGTATGCATGGGTAACTGTTGATCTTCCATAAACAACCTTGCCTAGATTTGTGCCTCGGAGGGGAACTTTCTAGGTGCAATCCCATGGTTATTCATGACCAAAGGGGTTTTTACCATCATGGCTATTATAAATAATATTTTATAACCAGGTATACTGTAATTTTCTCAAAACATATTGAGAAACAATCATTACAAAATTTTTTTTAATTACTTCAGAAATATTGTTGTTGCCAGAACTAGTCAATATTATTCCATAACCTTCAGAAGAGAAATGGTTGACATAATCATTACTGCTTGTTTTCTCATTAACAATGTTTTTATCATCATCAAATAAAATTTCATTTAATCTGCCAAACCATTGTATACAAAGAACCACATCTCTTTAAAGATTTCCTTACAATTCCTTTGTTGATATCTTTTTATACATTTTTATCAGAGATATTAATTTAGCAAAAATGAACTCATCCAATGAAAACTAAGAATTAGTTTGTTGTTTACATTCATCATCTATTTTATTGTTATACTTAACTCAACAGAAGCTTGAAAGATTTTCAATCAACAATTTGGGATTTGCTAGAATTTTGCTGATGTCAGTCAAGAATTGATGTGTAGTCATTGGGTAATTCTGTAATACACTATAACCGAAAGGTTCCAATCTCCAATACTGTGAGTTATACAATACTAACTGAATAGCCCGTTGTTGCTAGGCAATTTTTACAAAAGGATGTCTTGTATAAATTTCTATTTATTCCATGTCAGAGCATGCCTTCCTCAACAGATAGGCGTCTTAATCAGGACAGATTTGTGCAATTTTTCACCAAAAACTTCGTTGAGGATTTTTTTCCTTTTTAACTTACTTACATGTCTGTTCAACCATTTCACATGACATTATTCATTTAAACTTCGCACCTTATCTATAGCTTTTAAATTAAAAATTGACACTACTTCAGGTTTTTTGTATGAACTAGTTACATCGTTATTATCAACATAATAATTAAGCTAATATTGATATCTATAAGTTTCCATACTTAGTATATGTAAAACAATACTAATACATTATTCTGACTAAAGAAAAAGTCCTGTTGACCTAGATGCTTAATGTTAAATTTCCCCTACTACATTATGATAGCAGTAAAAAAAACCCAACCTAAAATTGTGTTGCCACTATGACGAGAGGAATCTTTATAACCATATCCATGTATAATGTTTACCCCTTCCCTTTCCTTATAAGAGAAAGGTTGGTTGACCCCTTAAGATTTAAATCACAAGATAAAAAAACAAATAAAATCAGGGACAGTTAGAATTCTACCTAGAATTAATTACTAGCCTGCTAGCCTTGGCTATGTCAAGAGGGTTTTTTGTATTCTTTTTCCCACTTAGATTATTTAAATGTTGTCACAACAGTAATATGTCCATTCTGCTGAAATGAAATTTTCAGTAAATTTTCTGTATCCTTGTGCAGCTGAAGATTGCTCTGCATTTTACATTTAATGTAATGCTCGCATTACTTAAATAAATGGAGTAACATGAAACATGCATACTGCAATAACCTTTAAAATCTGTGTTGCTTTTTTGATATATATATATATATTGATGATGATGATGATGATGATAATGATACATACATGTATATATATATACATGTATTTATAACATATATGTATTTATAACTTACTCCTTCAAAGGTTTCCCTTTTATTCTTTGAGACTGAGACGTAATATGGAACCAGTGCCAATGTTGCATTGTTTTAATCCAAAAAAATTACATGTTGATGAAGGTCACAGAGAGGGTCATAGCCCAGCTAATTAGGGAGAGAGTCTACTTAGATGAGATTCAGTTCGGTTTTGTGCCAGGTAGAAGCACCACTGGTGCCATATTCCTTGTATGGCAACTGCAGGAGAAATACCCAGCCAAAGATAAACTTTCATACTTGGCTTTCGTTGACTTGGAGAAAGCCTTTGACAGGGTCCTCTGATCCCTTATCTGGTGGGCAATGCAGAAATTGGTTTTGATGAGTGGTTAATAAGAGCTGTACAGGCCATGTACAGGGATGCTGTTAATAAGGTATGGGTTGGCAGTGAGTAGAGTGAAGAATTCCAGGTAGACATAGGGGTTCACCAAAGATCAGCCCTAAACCCCCTTTTATTCATCATAGTCCTTCAGGCAATAACAGAGGAATTCAAGACAGGAGGCCCTTGGGAGCTCTTCTATGCTGATGACTTTGCTCTCATAACTGAATCACTACCAGAACAAGGGAAGAAATTACAGGTGTGGAAGCAAGGTTTGAAATTGAAGGGCCTTAGAGTCAATGTTGTAAAAACCAAAAGTCCTAGTAAGTAGGATGGCAAACACACCACAAACCCCTTCAGGTAGATGGCCCTGCTCGATCCGTGGAAAAGGTGTTGGCAGAAACTCCATGAGATGTACCCAGTGTAAACTATAGAAGCATAAGAGGTGCAAAGGAAGCTTAACCCGGAAGATAGCCTTTGTGTGTGGTAGATGCACAGGGGCAATAAACACCGCAGAGGCTCAGAAAACTGATTCCATCACATGCCAGGGGAAGAAACTAGAAGTAATTGAGAGCTTCCACTACCTAAGTGACCAAGTCTGTAGTTGGAGTGGATGTTCGAAGAGCATTGCCTGGGCAAAGTTCAGAAAGCACCTACCTCTACTAGTGAAAAAGGGCCTCTTACTCAGAGTGAAAGGCAGATTGTATGATGCATGTGTGCAAACTGCCATGCTACACGGCAGTGAAACATGGGCCATGACTGCCGAAGACATACGTAGGCTTGAAAGAGATGAAGCTAGTATGATCTGCTGATTGTGTAATGTCAGTGTGCATACACGACAGAGTGTAAGCGCCCTGAGAGAAATATTGGACATAAGAAGAATCAGATGTGGTGTGCAAAAGAAACAACTGTGCTGGTATGATCATGTGCTGTGTATGGATGAGGTGAGCTGTGTGAAGAAGTGTCACTCCCTAATAGTGGAAGGACCCCTTGGAAGAGGGAGACCCAGGAAGACATGGGATGAGGTGGTGAAGCATGACCTTTGAATGCTGGGCCTCACAGAGGCAATGACAAAAGACTGAGACCTCAGGAGATATGCTGTGATTGAGAAAACCTGGCAAGTAAAGTGAGATCACAGCCATAGCCTACCCCAGTGTCACATAACCAGCCCATTTAAAAAGTACCTTTGAATCGTCAGGTAACATGCCATGCTTGAGGAGACCTATTAAGTCAATTAAGTTCAAAATCAAAATCAAATTAAATCACAATCAAATGGAAATTGTTGCTGTGGCCGATGGCTGGCTCCCATGCTAGTGGCACGCAGTAAGCACGATTCGTGCGTGTGTTACTGCCAGCGCCACCTGACTGGCTCCCCATGCCGGTGGCATGTAAAAAGTACCATCCGAACGTGGTCAATGCAAGCCACCTCCCATGCCTGCCTCAACTGGCTCCTGTACCAGTAGCATGTAAAAAGCACCATCTGAACGTGGCCAATGCAGTGCCGCCTGGCTGGCTCCCA
This sequence comes from Octopus bimaculoides, assembly GCF_001194135.2. Lineage (NCBI taxonomy): Eukaryota > Metazoa > Mollusca > Cephalopoda > Octopoda > Octopodidae > Octopus > Octopus bimaculoides. The sequence continues at coordinate 82,395,718 of NC_068988.1, forward strand.
TGCCAGTGGCACTCTCAGAGTGATTGGCATTAAGAAGAGCATCCAGCTGTAGAAACATTGCCAGATCAGACTGGATCCTGGTGCAGCCTCCTGGCTTGCCAGTCCCCAATCAAACCGTCCAACCCATACCAGAATGGAAAACAGACACTAAACGATGATAAATTTATCTTTCTACTTGTTCTACAATACATATATATATATATATATATAAATGTATTATATATATATATATAAATGTATTAATTATATATATATTAATACAAAGAAACAGGCAAAAGGAGAGATAAGAAATAAAAAGAAAGAAAGAAGGTGAAATAAAGCAGCAAAAGATGGAGGAGGAGGGGCAAGGGCCACAAACACTAAAGCAACATGTCTGCTCAGTTTGATTTTTGCGGACATTACCACTTAACTTAAAGAATTGTTTTATTGTTTGAAAACTTTTTAACTGAAGAAAAGAAAACCCATGTTCGAACTGAAACAAAAACACACTGCATATTCAGTAACATTCATTGTTTCGAAAGTTATAGGCATTTCATTCCTACACAAGATAAACTTTAATTACCTTTTAAGTGGAGATGTGTAGTAAATTTGTGAAAACGCTTTCTTCAAATTCATTAGATAATGTTTGAGTAATTTTTTTCACTTTCATATGACAAAGTCATTTCATATATTTAGAGCATGAACAAAGAAGATATTTTTAGTCTCATACAACATGACAGCTTATACAAAAAGGAATAAAATAATATAATATATAAAAATAGCAATGCACTACAGCAATAAAATTAGAAAGGCAAACACTCCTTCAAGTACACATTACAACAGTGAATACTAGTATTTCCCATTCAGCATGTGTCACAGACTGTGATATTCCTCTTTGTTTATTTTTTATTGTACACACACACACACACACACACACACACATATAGTTATGTTATGTTCTGTTAGGAATGTGATAGAGTACAGTATAATGCTCTACCACCTTCAGAATTACCCAGTACTATCTGTAATATTGTTATATACTTCCAAGTTTAAATTTGGGTATTCATCATGTGGGAATATAAAATTGAAGGAATTGGATTCAAGAAGAAGGAGTACGGCTGGACATTTATTTCTTATTTGTTACAATTGTTTTGACACAACTTAGTTCTCCAAGAATACAGGTATTTGATTATGCAACTGTTTATTTGCATAGTGAGATTTAGTTGTGTTTCCTCAGGCAATATATGAATGAGCATTGTCTTTTAATTTAAAGTCGTTGACTTCAAGGCCATCTCCTCTGTTAATCGTGGTTTGAATTTAGTAGTGGACCAATGGTATGGGCTGTGAGAGTGACAAATAGGCTCTCATGGCACACAAAATTCCTTTCCACACGTCTGCACACACACACATATGCACTTGGACAAACATGCATGCACACATGGGCACACCCATACACATGCATACGCACACATGCACACACATACATGCTTACACACACACATACACACACATGCATATTCATTCATATGTACATATGTATATTTGCATGCATGTATGCATGCATATCAGTGTGCATGCACATGTGCATTTGTGCATGAACGTGCATGAGTATACACATGCAAAATAAGCATTGGAGATTGGTAAGCATTGGGAATTGGTAAGCATTGGGGGTTGGTAAACGTTGGGTATTGGTAATTGGTTGTCCTGCTCATGGGGTTGGTTGGTAGTGGTGACCTTGGTGCAGGTGGAGCAGAGTAGCAGCTGGTGCTAAGGTGGTATATCCGAGTTGTTGGCAGTCAGTGGCCTGAAATTTGCCAGAAATGCATACCTCTGGTGACAGCAATACAATAAATCCTATTTCTTGCTGATGGATACTGCAGGTTGTTGGAGGATATGCAGTTTTTCGCAGAGGCAGAGCTGGCAGTTGGGGACACCAGGTGAATATGGTGATGCTCTGTCGACAATAGCCCACTTGATGCTGGGTATTTCATCTCAGAGATCAGAGAGTCTCCAGAGAAAACAAGACAAGGAAGTAGATTTTTCTCTGTCCCTGGATCTGAATGAGTGTATAGGTTGGGAATATCTTCCCTTGAAGTCATTAGCTATCAAACCTGTATAGTGCCTACTAATACCATCGGATGGAGTAAGGGTGGCTCTGTACACTACAACACTTGAAGGGCGAGATCCTTCTAGAGGGCACATGGTGGGGTTTTGGGAGTTACAGGTTGGTCTGGGTGCATTTTTACGCTTGCTGATGCAAGCGTTGTTAGATGTAATGTTGCCTAAGCAGGAGTAGCTCACTTTAACATTATGGGTGTTCAAGAGTTTGTAATACTCATGGCCTCTGGGGAAGTGTTTCTTAATTAGCTACATTGGTGGAAGCTTCTAGGTTGAAAGAGGGGTTATACCATATAATTTTCCTTCTCCTAATCATTTTGGGGTGAGGAGAGGGTGTTTGGGAGTTGTCCACATACGTGAGCTTCTCAGTAAACCCGCTCCTAACCAAAGCATTGTTGTAGTGGGGGGCAGCCCTGTCAAAGATCTCTCTATTAACCAAGAGATTAGATAGTCATTTACTAATGCCTGGAACCAGGTTTCTAATTACTGCAGGGGAATGATTTGAGCTCTTATGAATGTATACTGTATCCTCATTAGGCTTCCTGTATGGGTAATACTTGCCCATACTCAGGTGTAAGGTTACGTCCAAGAAATCGACCATAGTCAGGTAACTGTTATGGACAGGCCAAACTCCTTAAATATTTTTATCAAGTCTTTCCTGAATTTGTCCATGGTGTGGCCATTCATATGGCTTGAGATAGTTAGGCTGTCCTACCTATAGAGAACCGACCTATGTTGCTGGGTATGTTTCTTGATGGTATCCAAGTTGTATAATCCAATGAGGTCAGTAATTTCAGCCCCATCAAAGCTCCCCATAGAGACATCAAACAATGAGTCACTTTCTTTTTCCTCCAGAAAGAATCGTTACGGGCCAGAATTGACTTTCTAGCATTCATGATAATTCTGATGTCAAGGTCACTAATGCTGGCGTATTGCTCAAGCAAAAGTTAGGGCCTTCAGAACGAGGGGCTTAGATATAGAAGGGTAGAAGTCAGCACTGTCAATCTGGGTGATTCTACAGACTGATTTATTCTCAATACCACGGAACCAGTTGACCACACCTGCACATGTGTGTGGAAACACACACAGGTAAGCATGTGTGTGTGCATGCATACATGCATGTGAATATACATATGTTCATAAGAACGAATACGCATGTGTATGTGTATGCATGTATGTGTGTGCATGTGTGTATATGCACATGTATGAGTGTGCATGTGCATGTGTGTTTGTCTAAATGTGTGTGTGCAAATGTACACGTGCATGCCCATGTACAGATGCACATGCTCACATCAATACACACATGCACGCAAAACCATATAATTCTGCAGTAGTTAGAGATAGCACATTGTTTATGAGCAAAGGATTAAAAATAAAACATTGGAAATAATGAAAGCAAGTTTTGATCATATTATATTTATTGAAGATTAGATGTGCATAAGATGTGAGAATGACTGTAAAAATTTCCTTGTTTTACAAGAGGGCACTGGATTTTCTCTTTTTCTTCTTTTTTTTTTTTTTTTGATATTTGAAGTGCAGTTATCGAGTGGAGTATGTTACTGAACAGCACTTTTCAATGATTTGTAATAGATTTTTAAAAAATTTTCATGATTGACTTGAAATTCCTAATATATAATACACCTATTCCATATTTTCTTACAGCATTTAATAAATTAAAATAGTTTCAGCTAAATTAAACAATATGAACTATTTTCTTTCAGCATCATTATCATCATCATAGTCATCTTTTTAATGTTCATTTTCCCATGTTTGCATAGGACAGACTGAATTCATTGTGGCAGACATTTTATGGCTGGATTGCATTTCTGTTGCCAACCCTCACCTGTTGGTCAGTAAGGTAATATTTCCTTATGTCTAATCATACTTCCATGGAAAAGTGGAAATAAATGACACTGCTTGTGTGACAGTGACACTCATTTACAACTATTGTGCCACATTACATCAAAGATATATACACATGTGCACATGTTTGAATACACACACACATGTTCATGTATATCTATCTATCTATCTATATATATATATATATATATATATATACACACATATATTGCATATATTTATATATATATATATAAATATATGCATATATGTGTATATATATATATATATATAGACATATATATACATACATATATATATATAAAAGATATATATATATACTTATATACATATATTATTTATTAAAAAAATCAATTTGGTATTACTAAATTGAATATTCCTGTATTTTTGGAATTTACATTCCCTAATATTATAATAATTATATA
>NC_068988.1:82400221-82402989 GCF_001194135.2 Octopus bimaculoides
ATATATAAATATATATATATATGTACGTATATATACATACATATATATATACATATATCATCATCATCGTTTAACGTCCACTTTCCATGCTAGCATGGGTTGGAAGATTTGACTGAGGACTGGTGAACCAGATGGCAACACCAGGCACCAATCTGATTTGGCAGAGTTTCTACAGCTGGATGCCCTTCCTAACGCCAACCACTCCGAGAGTGTAGTGGGTGCTTTTACGTGCCACCGGCACGAAGGCCAGTCAGGCGGTACTGGCAACAGCCATGCTCAAAATGGTGTACTTTACATGCACCTGCACAGGAGCCTGTCCAGTGGCACCTATAAAATAGATATATACATATATATAAAAGATAAACAAGAGTGAAAAAACTACAGAAGGCTTGTGTTACATGGTTAAAGTATATATTTAAATCATTATGTTAGAAAAATGCTATAAAATTTTGAGTATAGAAACATTGTATTTCAAGAAATAACCGGTTTCGTATTTTCTTTTCAAATTTCTCTACCTGTATCGTAACATTTCTAAACTACAATGTTTCTATACTCAAAAATACACATATATATACATATATATATATACATACATATATATACATTTATAGACATATATATACCAGGGGCGTGCATTCTCAGGCATGCAAAGTATGCGCTGCATGCTCTGTGATTTTTTTATTCCTATCATCGGAAAATTAGATAAAAGATTTATTATTTTTCAAAGAAACTCCGTCCAGGTGTTTTCGAAATATTCTGCCGCCCCTTCCCCTCTCTCAATGACACGTACGTCTGATTTAAGAAGACCACAGGACACCCTCTCTCTCTGTCTCTTTGTTAATGTAGAATCGTTGCTAACCTCGTTCCACTTTCTGACCCGAACAGGTGCAATCCCATAATTCCTGTGTCAGTCAGTTGAAATGGTGGAATAACCTGGCGGTAAGTTTGAATTTTATTTTATCCAAAGCATTTGTTTGCACTGTTATATTTTTGGAGTGTTCTGAAAAAGAAATATTATTTATGTTATATTTCTTATTTCAGAAATAGCTAATTAATCTTAAATTAATTTGACTAACGTTATTTTTTCCGTTTTGTTGAAATGACTTATACGTGTGTTCTTATATAAAAATAGCCTTTTTCGAAATGAGTGTTATAAACGATATTTTGAGAAATAGTTTTTCGAAAAGAGACTTCTAGTTACAGGTAATACATTTCGTTTTTTTTTTTTTAGTTCGGTGGGGATTTATTGTTGTGTTATTTTTAATAGATACCTGCTGAACTCTAAACATTTTTGTCTGCCTGAGGTGAGTCTAGTTGACAACGATTGATCGTTGTTATTTTTTTAGGCCTCCAGGATTTATCGCTTCGGGGTCATTTTGAATCTGAAGGCTCTAATAATCGTGGAAATTATAAAGAACTCATATATTAAATCAGTAAATATGACAAAAAATGGAAAGTCATCTAGATACATCTTCTATCTTCACCGGTCTGTCAAACAGAATTCAAAATGACTTGATCGATGCAATTCATAAAGTTATGTTGAATGAGATGCAAAAGGAAATTGAGCAAGCTAAGCTTGTTTCTATTCTTGTTGATGAGACATCTGATGTCTCAGCATATTCACAACCGTCAACAGTTTTACGTTCTGTTACAGAAGACTGTGTGACGAAAGAACGATTTATCAGTTTTAGTGATGTTAGTGCAGATCGATCTGCAAATGCTTTATCTGGACATGTTTTTAAATGCATTGAGACGTGGCAGTGTGGAAAGGAATTGATTGCACAGAAATGTGATAGTGCCGCTACAATGGCAGGACAATTAAACGGGTTACAGGCAAAAGTAATAAAGAAATATGAATGTGCGATCTTTATTCATTGTTGTGCCCATATCCTAAATTTAGTTCTTTCACAATCATGCTCTGCTATGAAAGAATGCAAGATATTTTTTCTACAATAAACGGACTGGATACATTTTTTACGAAATCACCGAAAAGGGCTAATGCATTCGATAACATTGTTAAAAAAAAGATTTCCGAAAGCAACAGCAACTAGATAGAATTACTCCTCACGTCATATTATTACCACAAAGGAAAATTATAATTTCATAATCAGCCTTTTTGAACACATCATTGAAAATCTGGAAGCATGGGATGATACCACCATAAATTCAGCAATTGGATTCTTACACACTTTAAAAGCTCCTGATTTCTTATTTTTTGTTAGAAGTATTCAGTGATATTTTTTTCTTTTACTGACGTCTTATTTAACATCCTCCAGAGTAAAAGTCAATGACATACTGTATTGTAAAGAGCAAATAGATAAAACTAGAACTGTACTCGAAAACAAACTTGATAATTTTTCAATCTTTTATGATATGGAAGGGAAAAATATGGAGAAGATGCAGGAATCGGAATTCAGAGATCCAAGAATATATCTATTGAGCCCCAACGACATTATAGAATGCTTTATAACAAAATTATCAGTACAATAGTTGACCAAATAAAAGCACGATATTCATCCTTAGAAGAGTTTAAATTCATGGAACTTTTGAATTTCAACAAAGTTGAGTATTGCAAACAATTTCCTGTTGACTCTTTAGATTCTTTAAAAAATCACTTATGGCAGATTTTTTTATGTAATTCGATTACAAAGTGAGCTCAATGTGACGTATTCAATGAAAGATTTTAAAAAGCGAAGTTAAGTCATTTAATGAGTTACATTTACACCAGTGACCTTGTTGAAGCTATGCCAGAACCCTTCAATCTGTGC
>NC_068988.1:82403441-82404800 GCF_001194135.2 Octopus bimaculoides
ACAATGTTGAATTTTCGCTGTCTTTCATTGTGTGTGTATTCATGTATATGCGTGTATTTTCAATGTGTGTGCGTGAGACTTAGTCTTTTAATATACGGAGTTCAGTAAGTCTCAGAACAGTCTGCTTGAGTATCAATAATTTTCCCGGAATTGACAAGTAGCATGATAAAGCACCTGACCTGTCTTCGAGAGCGTAACTATCTAAAACCATAGCCATATAATGTAACTAAATGTGTTCTCTTTATTAAATCAGTTCAAATTGATTCAACTGAACCAATAGATGTAGGGGCCAATGCAGAATCGCACCCTTTGAAAAACGAAATTTTATGAAATTTTTTTTTCGGATTCCTACCTTTAACAGAGATTCCGAATATGCAAAAAATTAACAGAATCCAATTTCATCTTTATCCCGTTTCACTTATGATTTTTAGACATTTTTAAGGGAGAGTGAGGATGGGAAAGTACTGACGTTTCGAACAGAGAGAAAAATACAAACAATACACTTATTTCAGGTTCATTTCTACGGAGCCATTTTTTATTCCCTGCTTATTCTAGGTCATACGGGGATGATTGCATATTCAGAATCTCCCGTATGTAAATTGTAGGAATACGAAAATTGTTTTACTGAAAAATTGCCAGGGTGGGGGGGAGAAATTCATTGCATGCTCAACCCCGGAAGTCACCGCACGCCACTGATATATACATATATATACATGCATCTATATATATATATATACATATACATATATACATATATATATACATATGTATATACATATATATAGACATATATATACATACATATACATATACATATATAGACATATATATATACATATATATATAAAAGATATATATATATATAGACAATTATGCAGATAAACAAATTAGATACATTGTGGAGACTTTCAGATGATGAATTTTTTAATGTAAAACAATGAGAAAAATCTCTGTCAAAATGGAGAAAGTGTGAATTAATTGGATGAGCTATTCCAGAATTCCACCAAAAATTAAATAATAGAGGGTGTTGTTATAATGTGTGAATTCAGATGAATTCTAACTTATATACACCAACCCAAACATGTTTAAATTTTTGTTAAATAATTGATTTCAGAAAAGTACACAGAAAATTTAAGGATTAGTAAAATATTTGTGTCTAACTAGCTTAGATGATTATGTGCCTAAGATGTTTGCTTTCCAAATCTATGGTCTTGTATTCTTCCCCATTACATGGTAATTTCAGCAAGTGACTTCTACTTCTGAGGAAAGTCTTCTTAGGGCATTTGGTAGGTGGAAGCTTAAGGGAGCCCATCACATATATATATATATATATATATATATATATATATATATATATAT
>NC_068988.1:82406178-82407288 GCF_001194135.2 Octopus bimaculoides
ATATATATATATATATATATATCAATGGGCTTCTTTAATTTTCTGTCTAACAAATCCACTCACGAGGCTATAGTAGAAGACACTTCCCGAAGGTGCCACACACTGGTACTGAACCTGGTACCATGTGGTTGGATAGCAAGCTTCTTACAACACAGCCACACCTGCGCCTATATGTATATATACATATACTGGGCTATCCCATAAATAATGCGGTTTTCTTAATTGCATGAACTAAAAGTTGGAGGGGGACAGGATAACCAATCTGCATCAACTTGCTATAAAAGCAGGTAGTAATTTTACCTTGTCCTTATTCTTAGTGCAAGTTTTAAAGAGTGCAGTTCGATTTTAACAGTTATTTTTGCAAAGCTATAATGGAATAGATTGCATCACATGCCAGGAGGAAAAACTAGAAGTAGTTAATAGCTTCCACTACCTAGGCAACCAAGTCTGTAGTGGGGGTGGTTGCTCTGAGTGTGTAGTGGCTAGAATAAGAATAGCCTTGGCAAAGTTCAGGGAGCTCCTACCTCTGTTGGCAACAAAGGGCCTCTGGCTCAGGATGAAAGGTAGACTGTATGATGCATGTGTGAAAACTGCCATGCTACATGGCAATGAAACGTGGGCCATGACTGCTGGGGACATGCATAGGCTTGAAAGAAATGAAACTAGTATGATCCACTGGATGTGTAATGTCAGTGTGCGTACACAACAGAAGGTAAGCGCCCTGAGAGAAAAGTTGGGCATAAGAAGCATCAAATGTGGTGTGCAAGAGAGACGACTGTGCTGGTATGGTCATGTGTTACATATGGATGAGGACAACTGTGTGAGTAAGTGCCATTCTCTAACTGTGGAAGGAACTTGTGGAAGAGGTAGACCCAGGAAGACATGGGATGAGGTGGTGAAGCATGACCTTCGAACATTGAGCCTCACAGAAGCAATGACAGGAGACCAAGACCTTTGGAAATATGCTGGAGAATCTTTATGCCTGTACATGCATGATTTATGTTGATATGTATAAATATATATGATTCAACTACTTTGAATATTTTCATTTATGCATTTGGGAATCAGTTAGACATTTTTCTTTTTTATTTTTATTTGTTTCAGTCATTT
>NC_068988.1:82407608-82408605 GCF_001194135.2 Octopus bimaculoides
AAAATACAAGTTATTCGCTGAAAAATTCTGCGCCAGAAATCGCAAAAGAAGCCAAAACCATTTCACAGCTGATGTCTCCTGCTGAATTCCAGACATTTTCGAACAAGTGAAGGCCGGTTGGAGGAAGTCTTTATTGAGTTGTGCTCCCAGTTCGGCATTCTGGCTTTTTTTCATTTTCCTATATATATATATATATATATATATATATATACGACAGGCTTTTTTCAGTTTCCGTCTACCAAATCCATTCACAAGGCTTTAGTCAGCCTGAGGCTATAGTAGAAGACATTCGCCCAAGGTGCCATGTAGTGGGACTGAACCCAGAACAATGTGGTTGGTTAGCAAGCTACTTACCACATAGCCACTCCTAAATGCCTATGATTTGCATTTTCTATTTTCTGTACTCTGTATCTTATATATACATATATATATATATATAAGCAATGTTAAATCTCTGAACGAGGTATTAACAGTAACTGCACGATAAAGTGAAGTATATTTGCCATTTAAATGTGGCTGACCCCTAAGGGTGGATGTTACTGTTGCTATCTTTTATCTTTTATGCTTTACTTGTTTCATCATTAGAATATGGTCATGCTTGGGCACAGCCTAGAAGAATTTTAATCAAATGAATCAACAGAAGTACTTATTTTTTAAGCCTTATACTTATCCTATCAATCTCTTTTGTCAAACTACTAAGTTACTGGGACATAAACACATCAATACCGGTTACCAATCAGCGGTGAGGGACAAACACAGACACACATAAAGATATATACAAATATACCACAGGCTTCTTTCAATTTCCATCTACCAAATTCACTCACAAGTATTTGGTTGGCTGGAGGTTATAGTAGAAGACACTTTCCCAAGGTGCCATGCAGTAGGACTAAACCTGGAATCATTTGGTTGTTAGGAAGCATACTTCTTCACAAACAGCCATGCCTGCATATTTATATATATATATATATATATATATATATATATATATATATAT
>NC_068988.1:82410399-82418426 GCF_001194135.2 Octopus bimaculoides
ATATATATATATATATATATATATATATATATATATATACACACACACACACACAATGAGCTTCTTTCACTTTCTGTCTACTCAATTCCTTCACAAGGTTTTGATCAGCTTGTGGCTATAGCAGTTGACACTCGCCTAAGAACATTTTATATTAAATCATTTCAAAAGGGCTGGTAATATTGGAACAGTACCACATTCTCTAAAGAACTTGTCAAAGACTGATCTGCATTAAATACTAACCATAGACTAATTCATCAAGCATGCAAGAAAATAAACAGACACCACCAAGACTGCTAACTAATAACACCACCAACAAGATCAACAATGAAAACAGCAACAATAACAACAGTAATATTATATATACTCAATACAGAGCATTTTATACACAAATTTCTGATCAAATATCACAATATACTTTTTATTGCCCACTTGTGTGTTGTTCAATCTTATCCTCTTTACTCAGTCAAACTAAAATAAGTGAATGAAGTGCGCCTCTACATGGTTGCATGGTCTACAGAAAACAGCTGCTAAATTTTCTCTTAACAAAACAGGACAAATTCATAATGTAGTCCAGGATGTACTATGCCACTTGAAAAAAATGATGAGTTGGTTATAGCTGAAGTACCTTTGATGATAGGTCAATTGGCTGGGGTTGATTTATGCTTTACAATCAACAACAGAGTAAATCAAGTTAGTCATCCACAACATAAATATCAACTTACTTCCATATATGGTCATGGTGATAATTGAATTTTTCACACCTCTAATCAGGTATGGTTCTGTGGTTAAAAACTTGCTTTGCAACCAAGTGATACCTGGTTTGATTCCACTATATGGCACCTTGAGCAAGTGTATTCTACCATTGCCTCTCAGTGAGGCAAGCCTTGTGAATAGAATCTGAAGATGGAAACTGTGTGAAAGTCCATTTGAATGGCAAGACTGCTTTCTGTTGTTGGGTCAGTAGATTTAATCCATCATTCAGTTTAACACCTCCATTTTGGTGCTACCCTCCTTCCTTTCACACAAACATTAATTAGAAATTAAAATAAAAATTGATTCACAAGCAATCACTATTGAACATGTGCTTCCCATTACAGCAAGGTTCATGTCAGTTTCTGTGTTCATGACAACTTCAATATAACTTCATCTAGTTTGTGTTCAAAAACTGACAGAACACGTTGCACAGTTCCCACTCAGATATCCACTGTATTGTAACATAATTAATTACACTTTTCATCACACAGCACCTTCATTATAGCACATCATGCTTGCTAAACCTGTCATGTTTGAATGAGGTGTACAGTCTTTTAACACTTCCGTTACATTTAGAAAGTGATGATTTGTCAAACCAACAAAATTAATTACAATTTTCACCTATAACATACAACAATCTATGATATGTGTGCAATCTTCAAGTGAAGGTAGATCTAAAGGCAGTCTAAGAAGACTTAAAATTGTAACAGGCTGATTCTTGAAAATATACATGCTATAATTAACTTTGATTCTAATTCACTTTCTCCCAAATTAACATTGGCTTTCATCTCTATATAATGATAGTTGATATGAATATTGGTTGGTTAGTTGATTGGTTGGTTGGTTGGTTCTTTATATTTTACATCATATAAAAAGAGGAGAAGAGAGAGAGAGAGAGAGAGTAAATGACAGATTTGGAGAGAGGTAACATAAAGGTATGCACAGGGCTGGATTAAGACTCATAGAGGCCCTGAGCATTTGAAAGATTTTAGTGCCTCAATATATATGTAATTCAAAATATAAACAATAATAGATCATCAGATAAATTTTAATTTTCAAAATGAAACAAATCTAATAATAAGATGGAAAATAATGTTCATTTTTGTATACTTCCACTTTATTTGTGGAAGTTTTCTCTACTTTTTTTAATTGCAAAGTCTTTGATCAGATCCTCAAAATTAATTTTACTTAACACATTTACTTCTATACTTAGTAGAGATAAGGCATCCCAAATATTATCATAGCAAGTTTAAAGAGATATCTTTGGTGTCATAAACTATCTACCATTTTTGGGGTGCATCTCACCTTCCCTTGATGCCCTACCATGCTCTTAATTTGCTTCCTGGTTAATCCCGTACTAGGGGTGCTGGATGAGTGCACATAGAGGTTTGGTAGCAAATATTTTTCTTTTGAAAGTTAATATTCATTTCATCATTTTATATAAACACCAAGAAATTTGATAAAAGTTATGTTATAATTATTGTATATATGCCATATTTCTTGATACTACCCATGCTCGCTAAAGTATACTTCTAAAGTCGCCTGTATATGACAGGCAAAATCTAATTTAAAATATACATAACAATACTAAATTTCTTTACATAAGTTTAAGGGGTTGTTGCTGTTGTTGTTGTTGTCATTTAGCACCAGGTTAGCTCTCATCAAATAAACCTAGAAACAAATACATTCCGAATTTGACCTTCCTGTTTATTTCATATTTTTCCGTAAGACAATTGAGGTGAAAAATGAAGTAAATGAATCACTATTTCTTGTATGTTGAGCAAGCACAATATTTTAAATGATGTTGTTCGTCTTGGTGTTGTTCTTCTTTAACCCTGAATAATCCCCAATCAAGCAGAACTATATTCAAAGTCACTACAGCATTAATCATTCCTTTTTTGGAGACACATTGTACCTGGGACAACATTATAATGTTGATAATTATCAATATGACCTTCCATTTTGAAAGATAGCAAGATGTAATAAGTGAAAGATTTGGCTACCTTAGGAAACACACTCTTCGGCCATACTACTGCATGAGGGCCTACTTTCTGTTGAGTGCAACATATAGGAAAAGACTTTAAGGGGACTAGCATTCACAAGGGCCTACTTCTTGTTAGGTGTAACATATAGGAAGAGACTTTAAGGGATCTAAAAATCACAAGTGTCTATTTCCTGTCAGCTTTAGAATATAGGAAGAGGGTTTAAGGGGACCAGCATTCTCAAGGGCCTACATCCTGTCAGGTTTAGATTATAAGAAGAGAGTTTAAGGGATCTATCAATCACAAGGGCCTATTTCTGTCAGGTGTAGCATATAGGAAGAGGCTTTGAGGGAAACTACCTGCATCAGTTATTAGCTGTCGAGACACTACATCTTTCAAAACTTCTGTGCTTCCTGAAATCCGCCAGCAGTACACCTGATGGGTATTTTGTTTCTTAGTTATAGTGCACCTGAGCTCTGTATACAACAATTTCTTTCATTTATATATGTATCTAGCAAACACAAGGACCTACTTCCTGCCAGATTTAGAATACTGGAAGAGAGTTAAGGGATCTAGCAATTACAAAGGCCTACATTCTGTCAGGTTTAGCTTATAGGAAGTTTAATGAGTTTGTTATGAATAAGATGATGAAATCTGTTGAGATTTTTGACAAACAAAATTTTATACTTGTTGTAAACAAAAAGCAGATATTGTTGATGCTACAAACAACAAAATGGGGAGAAAGTTTGAATGTGATTGTTCTTGATGTAATTGTAATAGTAGTCAAAAGGTTAGCTGCTGGTTGTGTTGTTGTCATCAATTATTCATTGTGATCATTGTCAGCTCAGCTCAGCTGCTGTCTGTCATCTCTGTTGGCTGTCAATGCTCTCTCCCAAGTAGCTAAGATGTGTTGAATACATACAGAGGAAATGGCTCAGAGAGAAACGCACAAAAGGATGAAATTGTTGCTGGAGCCAGTTCTAAGCAAAGTCATGATTGGTTAGATTTTATCATGTGGGTAATATTCTAGCAGATCACAACATCGGGTGTAGTGATCTGACTGCTGCATATTCCTACTACAAGTCTATCAACTACAAGAGCCTACTTCAGAATAGTTTAAAGTATTGGCTAAAATACCAGTATTTTTTCCAAATTCTCTATACTCTGAATTCAAATCCTGTCAAGGTCTACGTTGACTTTCAACCTTTCAGGGGTCAATAAAATAATTCCAATCTAGAGCAATGAATTGGGAGAACTGTATGAATGTTGGATTAGATGCCTTGTGGTATTTGCCCTAGCTCTATGCTGAGTTCAAATCCTACTTTATCATATCTGAGTGGTAAACTAAAGACATTGCCACCACTCAGTATCTTAAGTAACTTTAGCTGAGTCCACTTTGATGCAAGTATTCAAGCCAGGTCTTTAATCTGTGGATACCTTCGTCCCTTTCATTCTCCTTCCCACTAGCATTGGCCCTGTAAAGAGTCAAGGACACTGCTCTTCCATCTTGACCAGGTAGTGGTGGTGGTGGTGGTGATGGTAGTGATGATGGTGTGGTGCTACTGATGATGATGATGATGATGATGATGATGATAACGAGGAGGAGGATAATAATTGTGAAGATGATAATTTAGAATGAGGAGGAGGGGGATTGTGAAAAAGGATGTTTGTATGGTGATGATGATGACAATAAGGAGGAGGAGGGGAGGGGGGAGGGGAGGAAGAGAAGAAGAAAAAGAAGAAGAAGAAGAAGAAGAAGAAGAAGAAGAAGAAGAAAAAGAAGAAGAAGAATGGTTGTAAAGATGATTCTGTGGGTATGGTGATGGTGTTGCTGATCATCATCATGTTGACAGGACAACAATGGCGATGATGACAGTGATACTGATGGTGATGAGTGGCAGAAGAGGAAGAGGAGGGGGAATGGAAGAGGAGGGGGAAAAGAAGCGGAGAGGGAAAGGAAGAGGAGGAGTATGATTGTAAAGACGATAATGTTTGCATGGTGATGATGTTGCTGATCACCATCATCATGTTGACAGGACAATAACGACAATGATGATGATGATGATGATGATGATGATGATGATGATGATGAGTGGGGGAAGAAGAAGAAGAATGATTGGAAAGATGATGTTTGTATGGTGATGATGTTGAGGATGATCATCATCATCGTGTTGACAATGATGATGATGATGATGATGATGATAAGCTATAGTAAATATCATAAACCAGAATGCAGCATAAGTAATATGTCATGAATCAATGACTGTATCACCCTGCAACTTGACAATGTACATCCTCAGTGCCAGTGACATACCATAATGGATTTGTCATGGTGGTGGTGGTGGTGGTTGTAGTGGTGGTGGTGGTAATAAAGAGGATGAGGATGATGATCCTGATAATGATTGTATAGGAGTGGGTGCAGCGCCAGTGGTTTATGATAATGACAACCTTGGTTATAAAGAACATGAGAGTGCTAATGATGATAATGGTGCGGTGGTGGTGGTAGTAATGGCTGCAGAGGCATGGCGATGGCAGTGGGTATAATGGTGGGAAGATAGTAGTGGTGGTAATAGCGATGATGGTAGTGGTTATGATGATGATGATGATGATGATCCTGATAATAGCTGTATTAGGAGTGGGGGCAGTTATAATTAGGGTGGTTATAAAAAACTTGACAATGCTGATGGAGATGGTGGTGGTGGTGGTGGTGGCGGTGGTGGTGGCGGCGGTGGTGGTGACAGCAGCGGTGGTGGAATATATATATATAATGTCAGGGCTAAATGTGAATTTAGAATGAATTAAACTAGATAAAAATGTCAAAAGGAATAAGCTTCTTAGATGCTCTTCTTTGTGAGAGTTTGGGTGGTGACATAAAAAAAAATAAAAAATGAAAACAAAACCACCCAAGGTAATTAAGTGTAATGAATGTAATAGTTGGCTATGTGAAACATAAGGTGGTATTTTTGTTGAATTAACTAACAACAGGAAGAAAGACAGCTAGGGGGCACAGATGTAACAAATAGATATTATGTTTGGTATGCGTTTGTAACTAGAGTTTACATTTGAATAACAAAACTCATCAAATTCTATTTGCGTTGTCAGTGGTAGCCATTGGACTCAATATGATCAGCATAAAATAAACCAGCAGCTAAAAAAACAGACAGTAATAGGTGAAGGTGTGACTGTGCGGTAAGAAGTTTTGGGTTCAGTCTCGTTGTGTGGAATCTCAAACAAGTGTCTTCTACTATAGACCCAGATTGACCAAAGATTTTGTGAGTCGAATGGTACACAGAAATGAAAAGAACCCATCATATGTACATATATACATACATATATATATAGTTTGATAGCACTAATGCACAAAACTCTTGGCCCATGAGTCACTATGTTGCTCCAACTAAATATTTATTTACATACATATATATATATATTGAACTAAATTTGTAGACTGGCACCCATGCCAACGTCTCTTCATTCAACACTAAACTCGGCTTGCGAAGACCTGTTGGGGCAAACGAAAGCGAAATCATGATGGTACCTGTACCAGTAAATTACTAAGAGCACCGTCCGAGCGTGATCGTTGCCAGAGCACCAGCTGTCTGGCTTCCGTGACGGTGGCACATAAATAGCACCATTTGAGCATGGCCGTTACCAACATCGCCTTCCTGGCATTTGTGCCAGTGGCACGTGAAAAGACATTCGAGCAAGTTCGTTGCCAGTACCACTGGACTGGCCCCTGTGCAGGTGGCACGTAAATGGGTTTTGTGAGTTGGTATACATGGGGGAGAGAAAAGGAAGAAAGAGAGAGAGAGCAGAGAAAGGAATGAAAATAAGACAGGGGTAACAAGGTGAAAAAAAAACTTTAATAAAAAAATAATAATTAATAAATAAAATTAAATTGAATTCATGGCAAACACTAGGCTTAAAAAAACGCATCACTAAACTCAGTCCTAGGGGCACATGTCCCATTATTAGACAAAATAACCTTTCCATGATAGATAGACAAACTAAAACCTGGAAGGATCTCAGGTGAAACACTTCTGTACACCCTATGCTCACCTGTGTAACACCTGATTGAAACTCAAACTGATAAACAACAATGAGTCCAGCAACTCTCATCTAACAAATACAATAGATTATAACCCCTCCCTATATTGTCTAACGAAAGCGGGGGTAGTTTGATTCTCTGGCTTACACCCCATTCGTTTTAAACATTATGGGCTTAACCAATGCCTTCTTTCAAATAGTAGACTCTAACTTCCCATGTCACCATAAATACCATTCAATCTTTCATAGATCTACCCTAAAATTATCCTACTCCTCTCTGCCCAGTATAGAATCTATTGTTACTTCTTCCAATAATTGAAAACTTAATTCTTACAACCTAAATATATATAATATATATTTGTCAAAGCCACAAAAACATTAATACCAATATTGATGATACGCACCACACCCACAACCCTAACACTACAACCAGAATTAACCAAGATACAAACATCCCCGTTTCCTATGAAAGTCAAAGTGTAGCTGAGACAAATTTTGATACTAATAGCAACACCACTAATACTAATATTAGTAACTTTAATATGACCACTACTACCACTACTACTAACAATAATATTATTAATAATAATAATACCATTACTACTTCTAATAATAATAACAGTAATAAAGATAATAACAACAATAATAATAATACAATCCAATCCCCTAATAACACCCTTAATTTTAATTTTAATTTCTCCATAAATAGTACATCTTCCCTTTCTACTAATAGCACTCGTAGGACAGACAGCTGCAACTGCCAATCTGTGACCGAATGCCCATTGCAAGCCCACTGCAGAAGGTTTAACATAGTATACAAATGCACAGTCTACAACATATTGCATAATTCTACTAACTACTATATCGGATCTACTATTAATATAAGACAGAGATATTCTGTGCATATAAACTCATTTAGTATGAGGAGCATAGCAAATCTACCTCTCTAGCCAACCATATACACCATCTAACGAATAGAAAATTACCATATAGGATATCATGGGCCATAATAGATTCCAGGGTCTCATACCAAGGCCAGCTATCCACTTGTGGACTATGCCTAAAAGAAGCCTTCCAAATATTAATGCATAATTCACTGCAATTACTAAATAAACAACACAAAGCTTTTTCTACATGTTGTCATAGGTTCTATCACACCTTTAAATTCTTCCATAAGTGCAAATGCAAACAAAATCAACACACATAACACATCCATCCATGGTCATTAGAATATATATATATATA
>NC_068988.1:82418478-82422525 GCF_001194135.2 Octopus bimaculoides
ATATATATATGTATATATGCATGTATATGTGTATGTGTGTGTATATGTAAGCATGTATGCATACATATATGTGTATGAATATGTGTATGTGTATGTTTGTATATATGTGTATGTATATGTATGTGTGTGTGTGTGTGTGGTGTGTGCGTGTGTGTGTGTACAATTTCTTCTTTTTCCTCTACCTCTCTATCAGCATAAGTATCTTAGAAGCTAACTAGTTTCATTTCAATAGTTTTTAGTTCTCGTAGCTTTTAGGTTTTATTTTTCTTAGTTTGTAATTTTAAGTTTAGGTTTTAAGTTTTAAGCTTTAATTTTAAGCTTTAATTTTTAATTTTAAGATTTAAGTTTAATTCTTAAGCCTTTATCTCATATCATTTAATTGCTATTAAGCTTGAAATATAATTCTAAATATCTGTATTAGCCACTATAATATTGTCCTTTGTAACCCCCACTTTACTGAAACTTTAACGCTTGACCACTCACCCCAGGCAACATACCCATGCATAGTCTTTTATTTTTTGTATGCCGAGTGCTTTCCATCAGGTCTTCTGTATATGTATGTAAGTATGTATGTATGCATGTATGTGTGTATGTATGTATGTGTGTATGTGTGTGTGTATATACATACATATGTGTGTGTGTGAGTGTGTGTCTGTGTTTTTCCCCCAATCACTGCTTGTTGACTGGTGTTGGTTTGTTTACATACCCATAACTAAGCACTTAGGCAAAAGAGACTGATAGAATAAGTACCAGGCTTTAAAAAGACAAGTACAGAGACTGATTTGGTGAACTAAAACTCTTCGAGTCAGTACCCCAGCATGGCCACAGTCCAATGACTGATACAAGTAAAATATAAAATGATTCTTGCTTGTCTCATTATGAAATCTTTACATTTACCTTGCTTATTTCTTGATACTTAATTATTCAGGTGCAGGTATGGCTGTGTGGTTAAGAAGTTTGCTTCCCAACTAAGTGGTTTGGGATTCTGTTCCACTGAGTGCCACTGAGTGGCACCTTGAGCAAGTGTCTTCTACCATAGCCTCAGGCCAATTGAAACCTTGTGTGTGTTCATGTCATTAATTCTAAGCAAGTGTCACCATCATACAAGCATTATCATTCATTTCTAGCTTTCTGTGGAAACATGTCCAACCAAGGAGAAATACTGGTTTTAAATTTTGGCACAAGGCTAGCAATTTTGGGGGAGGGTATGAATCAGTGCTCAAATGATACTTATTTTATCAATCCCGAAAGGATGAAAGGCAAAATCGACGCTGTGAGATCGTTGCCAGTGAGATCGTTGCCAGTGCCCCTGGACTGGCTCTTGTGCGGGTGGCACATAAGATGTACCATCTTGAGCGTGACCATTGCCAGTACCGCCTGACTGGCCTTTGTAGGGTTTTCAAGCGAGATCGTTGCCAGTGCCCCTGGACTGGCTTGTGCGGGTGGCACATAAAAGACACCATTTTGAGCGTGGCCGTTTTTGTGCGGGTGACACGTAAAAGCACCCACTACACTCTCTGAGTGGTTGGCGTTAGGAAGGGCATCCAGCTGTAGAAACTCTGCCAAATTAGATTGGAGCCTGGTGTTGCCATCCGGTTTCACCAGTCCTCAGTCAAATCGTCCAACCCATGCTAGCATGGAAAGCGGACGTTAAACGATGATGATGATGATGATGATGAACATAAAGACAGGTGAAATGTCACTAAGCATATTGCCCAGTACAATAGCAATTCTGCCACCTCACTATCTTACCCAGGAGAAATATTACCATACTTGGAAACAGGTTAGGTTTGGCATCAGGAAAGGATGCCTATCTGTAAAAAAAATGAGACTCAATGAATTTTGTCAAGCATGGTAAAGTAGACACTAAAACAATGATAATGACAACAACAATAATGATGAAGATGATGATGATGATGATGATGATGACGGCGACGATGATGACAACAACAATGATGATCATGGTGACGGTGGTGGTTTCTAATTTAAGAAATGTCATTTAATTCCACTAATCCACACTTTTTAGATTCATAGTTATTTTGCCTCAGGTTTTCCAACACCTTTACATGATACATAATTATTATAACCTTAAAATCTTTTTTATCTTTTACTTTCTTTATTTTTCTTCTGCTTGCCTTTTATTCTTCATTGATTTCCTTCTTTTATTTCTTACAATCACTCTTTTTTTTTTTAATAAACCCCATTAGAACTCAGATATAACTAGTTACAGAAAATTTCATCATGAGGAATTAACCTACTCTTTAATTGTATTTCACAACCTTCCACTGCCTCACACACCAAAATATTCCATGGATAAATGTTCTACACATAGGCACAAGCATGGCTGTCTGCTTAAGAGGTTTGCTCCCCAACCACATGGTTCTGAGTTCAGTCCCATGCATGGCACCTTGGGCAAATATCTTCTTCTATTGCCCCAAACCAGCCAAAGACTTGTGAGTGGATTTGATAGATGGAAACGGAAAGAAGCCTGTTGTGTGTGTGTGTGTGTGTGTGTGTGTGTGTGTGTGTGTGTGTTTTGTATTTGTCCCTCACTACTGCTTGACAACCAGTGCTGGTTTGTTTACATCCCCATCACTTAGCAGTTAAGCAAAAAAAAACCAATAAAATAAGTATCAAGCTTAAAAACAGAAAGAAAGTTCTGGAGTCGATTTGTTTG
This sequence comes from Octopus bimaculoides, assembly GCF_001194135.2. Taxonomy (NCBI): domain Eukaryota; kingdom Metazoa; phylum Mollusca; class Cephalopoda; order Octopoda; family Octopodidae; genus Octopus; species Octopus bimaculoides. The sequence goes on from NC_068988.1 coordinate 82,421,156, forward strand.
ACTAAACCCTTCACAGTGATACTCTAGCATGGCCGCTGTCTTGTTACTGAAATGAGTAAATTACATACACTATTTATGTTCTAGACATCAACAACATATTCACTTCAACTTGGAAGTTCCTGAAGTCCAAGAGAGATAATTCCACAATTTCTCACTGAACAATCTGTACAGATGATTTATTTATCATGATCAAATGTTTGTGCTGCACATGAGCTCATTCCCTCCACCAAATAAACAATATCTGTACAGGTGCATGGTGTACCACAAATCAGATGCTGAAGTGATATACATTATATATTCTGGAACTAACTCAGACATTTATATTCTACACATAAACTGTATACAAGGGGCTGCTGAAATAATATACAAGGAGATCTTGTGCTAAACTTTGAAATTAATATGTGTCTTCCATGCTGTAATCATTTTAGTTTCAACATATGAGGGGATGCTAAAAAGTGCCTGGCTTTGGGTAAAAGAAAATACAAGAGGATCAGTTACTTATGATTTAATTCAACATATTCCCCTTTCAGATTCATACACTTATTGCAGCAGTCCTTCAGTTTTTCTAAGCCCTGTAAAAGGATTCAGAAGGTTGGGCCTCCAACTAGACCTATCATGATATCCTTAAAGCCAGGAACTTTTCAACACCCCTCGTATATACTATATATTCTGTAACTAACATAGTTGATGTGGGACTGTTAGTGACCAAGTTACTGACAGTGTGACAAAAATTTTGACATCAAGTGATAAATATTTAAGTGAAGTTAACAGTCTTTGTATTTTTGAATGGCTTGAGCCTTCCACACTGTAATTTCATTAGTTGCAAGACAGTCTCAGATCTAGTCACTTGTGAGAATAAGTACAACTCTAGAACAGATATTTATGTTCACCACATAAGCTATAAATACATGTGTGTGTATGTACATATATATATATATATATATATATATATATATAAATAATATTAGGGATAAAAATCCAAATTTACAGGTAAAAACTCAATTAAATTCAATTTATCAAAGATTAAAATTAAATTAAGTTTCACAGTATAAAATATATAAATATATAGTTTTAGAGAAAAGAACCAAAGTTCATGAACTCATCCATGAAAATCCAGTCACATATCGAAAAATTAATAAGTAAATGCACAATAAGTAAGTATAATATAATACAAAGTAAAAATCATAAAATAATGATAATAATAATTATTATTATTGTTGTTATTATTATTATTATTATTATTATTATTATTATTATTATTTTTCTTCTTTCTTCAAATTTTCTTCCATTTCTCGCCGAGTGTTTTCCATACACCTAGGGCAGAGAAACTCGTTGTATGCATTCCCAGTTTACACATGCAAATTCACAGG
>NC_068988.1:82424317-82425977 GCF_001194135.2 Octopus bimaculoides
ATATATATATATATATATATATATATATATATATATATAATATGTGTGTGTGTGTACTACAGATTCGTGTTTTAATATTTGTCTATCAATACCATAAGATCAAAAAGTACTTGAGTTTGGAACAAAACAATTCTGTAAACAACACACACACACACACACACACACATGGGTGTGTGGTTAAGGAGTCCGCTTTGCAACTATGTATTTGAGTTCAGTTGCATTGCATTGCATTTTGGGAAAGTATCTTTTACAATAGCCCCAGGCTACCCAAAGCTTTGTGAGTAGATTTGGCACATGGGAAACTGAAAAAAGAATCCATTGTATATATGTATTATTATGGTGGTTGTCTACTCCTTATGCAGAGTCTGACCACCTCTTTACTTACACCTTAGATCTATCATGGCATCTGATATGGCTTTTCAAACCAGACAATGTTTTGAAAAGACACTCACATAGGTTGCATATCTGACTTGGACCACCAAGAACTGCAGTTAAGTTCTGGGCTTTGTGGATCTTAAAATGTCATTTGAGGCTTCCATTAGATTTGCAGACTTTATGGCATACACAGCATTGGCAGGTGTGCACAGGTAGATAGGCAGAGTAGTAAGAGGCAGTTCATTTTTTATGAGTCCACAAATGAGATTTGAGCCCAGCAAAAGAAAGGTATGATTTGTCACAAATTGTAAACCCAAAAAGGTCACTGAGATTCACCTTCTCATTGATTGCAACATTCTTCTTCAAATTTCTTTTTAGGTTTACACTAATTGTGTTTCCCTTCTGCAAGGGAAACTTCTGTTTGGGTGTGCATTCATCTGACATTCAAACAATGTGGCCAGACCATCTCATTTGATTTTTAAGAATCATTGATTTAATTGAAGTGATGTCTGCAGATGCAAAGATATCTGTATCTGGTGTAAAAAATACTTTGTTTAATGTTTAAAATGCACCGAAGGTATTTTTGGTGGAATTGTTCTAAAAATTTGAGGGGTCTTTTGTAACAGGTCCATATTTCAGAGGAATACGACAGGAATGGTAAGACAAACGATTTGTAAAGAGACAATTTTGTGTTATTATTTATCTCATTGGCGCCAAATGCATGACTCCAAACCACCAAATTTTTGGGCTGCCCTTTGAATTTGCAGATGTATTTCTGTGTCCAGATTTCCATCATTTTGTACAGTGCTTCCAAAGTCAATGAAAGAGTCAACAACCTCAAGTAACTTACGCTTAATGAAATTTTTTTTTATATATCTTATCTTATTTATGGTTTTAAATTATATATCTTTTACAATTTTTATGTATTTGTGAACTGCTCCATGTTGGATACCAGAATGATATTTAATCACTCTATGAAGCATTTGGATGTCAGTTTGGTGTCTGGTATGGGACAGCCTAACTCATGGGCAGGTAGAAGCTCTTTAACCATGTATTAATATACATATACGTACGTGTGTGTGACCACGCCCACTTGGCTGAAACGCATAAATAAATAAATATATATATCCCCCTCTCCCTCTCTGGGAGAGAGGCACAAGCACATACACAGACATATACACACACGGCAGTAACTTCCGCCTACCAAATTCAATCACAAGGCTTCGGTCAGCCCGGGGCTATAGCAGAAGACACTTGCCCACAGTGCCACGCGGTGTATATATAT
>NC_068988.1:82426050-82428092 GCF_001194135.2 Octopus bimaculoides
TATATATATATATGTATGTATGTATGTATGTATGTGTGTGTGTGTGTGTGTGGCTGTGTGTCTGTGTGTCTGTGTGTGTGTGTATGTATGTAAACTAAAAATTAATATATAATGATAATAATTCTATGATGTAGTACCAGCCAGTGGCTCTCATGGCTTCTGATCTTAACTGATTAGAAGTATTATCATGTACATGGCTTGTCTTGGTATATAAGATGGGCTACAGCAAATATTCCACTCAATACCACAGATTTGCTTGTCAGTTGTTTGATCTTAAGTAGCTGAGCATGTCCCTTGGTGGCTGAGGATATGTGCATCTCTGATCATGAGCAGAAGTAGTGAGGGAGCTTTATAGCCATATATTAAGAGGAATTCTTTGGGATTTGAATAATTCACCACTGGAAGCATGACTGATTCATTCAACATCTTTAAACAAACCTTATTCAGGAACTTTTGTGCAGGCTGGGCTACTCAATCTGAACAAAATTCTAACTGAGCCCCACCTGCAAGGTCATATGCTGTTTATCGTAATATGAGACTACCATGTTGTGCACATATGGTTGTGATTCATGTGCCTGATGTACCCTTATCAGATGGGTAGTTATGATGGTATCCCCAGAGAACTCAGATGTCTGATTGAAAAAGAATGTGCACTCTCTCATACACTGCTACAACCACTGTCCACCCTCACTCTCTGTTCTCTTACCCCATTCACTTCTATTCCCTATGTATCTTGAGATTCCACCCTGACATTTCATTGCCACTATTTTTATCTATTTCCAGTTTCATGCCAGTCACTCTTACCCTCTCTTCAATTATGTGAGTAACCATGTAGCTCCACTATTGCAAGAAGCCTTTTCTGGCCTCTTTTCTTATAATTTAACCCCTCATCTTCTAGCATATAAAGCCACCTTACCCTCTACAGTAGTAGTTCCACTAATCAAAGGAATTTTAGTCTTACAAGCTGCATGGCCACCTCACTCGTGCCAGTACAATGATAAAATGAAACACCCATTACATGTTGTAAAGTGTTTAGCATTCAACCTTGGAAACCATGCCAAGCAGAAACCATACCAAGCATGATGCAGTCCTTAGACCACATCAGCATTGAACGCTGACATTAAACCATGATGATGATGATATCATAGGCCAATATTATGTTTCATTATTTAGTATCTACTGTAAATACTTACAGCTTGCTAAACATTTCATCAAACTCAATAGATTAAAGATTAGTTAACTTTTGTATATCTATCATTTCTCACAATCTAGCCTTGTAATCTGTGTGTACGTGAATGTGCATGTATGCATGTGCATGTATGCATGTGCATGTATGCATGTGCATGTATGCATGTGCATGTATGTGTGTGCATGTATGCATGTGCATGTATGCATGTGCATGTATGCATGTATATGCATGCGCATGTGCGTTCCATTCCATTGTATTCAGTTTCTGCCATAAATCTCTCAATAATCTTGACAAGTTCTCATCTTAAAACATCTTTCCCATGATTCAAGAATATATTTATTTTTATCTAACAACCATTCTGATCCATTCTAGATGATTGATCCAGGTGTACTTATTCATTTGTTTGTTTGTTTGTTTGTTTTATACACTTTCAGAGTGTTTATCACTTGCAATCATCTCTTGTTTCTTTTGGTAGTGGGGGAGAGGAGTTCCTGACATTTTATATGATTGATTATCAAAACAGATAATGAAATATAAGTTTGATCAATGATTTATTTGTTAATGGTAATATGATTTCTTATCAACATAAATTAACCCTTAACATTAAACAAGTTGACATTTATTATCAACGTTTATAGATATATTGCACTTAACTTCAACAAAAGTTTCTTAAGGTGTGTGTGATGTCATCAAATGAAAGTAATACTAGGACACTTATATATACTAAACAAACATATACATATATGTCATATATATATATATATATATGTATATGTGCATATATGTTTGTACGCATGTGTGCGTGTTTATCTATCTATCTATCCATCTACCTACATATATATATATATATATA
>NC_068988.1:82430945-82433773 GCF_001194135.2 Octopus bimaculoides
TATGTACAGAGATGCTACCAGTGAGATGAAGGTTGGCAGTGAGTACAGCAAAGAATTCAGGGTACAAGTAGGGATTCACCAAGGATCGGTGCTCAGCCCCCTCTTGTTCATCATAATCCTCCAGGCAATAACAGAGGAATTTAAGAAAGGATGCCCCTTGGAATTCCTCTATGCTGATGACTTTGCTCTTATAGCTGAATCACTACCAGAACTAGTAGAAGAAGTTCCAGGTATGGAAACAAGGTCTAGAATCAAAGGGCCTTAGAGTTAACTTAGCAAAAACCAAAGTCTTAGTAAGTAGGGAGGCAGACAAATCATAAATCCCTTCAGGTAGATGACCCTGCTCAATCTGTAGAAAAGGTAGAAACTCCATAAGGTGCACCCAGTGTGAGCTTTGGACACATAAAAGGTGCAGCAATATCAAAGGAAGGCTAAAGGGGAAACTACATTTTGTGTGTGGAAGATGCACAGGTACAATAAACGCTGAAAATGTGCAGAAAATAGACTCCATCAACTGTCAGGGGGACAAACTAGAGGTACTAGATAGCTTCCATTATCTAGGTGACCAAGTTAGTAGTGGAGGAGGATGCTCCAACAGTACAGCTGTGAGAAAAAGATTAAGAGCTGAGCAAAGTTCAGAGAGCACCTACCTCTGCTAGCAACAAATGGCCTCTCTCTCAGAGTGAAAGGCAGATTGTATGATGCCTGTGTGTGAACAGCTATGCTACATGGCAATGAAACATGAGCTATAACAGCCAAGGACATGCATAGGCTTGAAAGAAATGAACCCAGTATGCTTTGTTGAGTGTGCAATACCAGTGTGCATGTTCAACAGTGTAAGCATCTTGAGGGAAAAATTAGGCATAAGAGGCATCAGATGTGGTATGCAAGAGAGACAACTGTGTTAGTATGGTCATGTGACGCATATGGATGAGGACAGCTGTGTAAAGAGGTGTCGATCTCTAACTGTGGAAGGAACCTGTGCTAGAGGTAGACCCAGGAAGCCATGAGACAAAGTGGTGAAGCATGATCTTCAAACTTTGAGCCTCACAGAGGCAATGACTAGTAACCGAGACCTTTGGCGATATGCTGTGTTTGAGAAGACCTGTCAAGCCAAGTGAAATCGTAGTCATGGCTTATGTTGGTGTCATGTAACTCATGCTGGAGGCATGTAAAGTGCACTATTCGAGCATTGGGCCTCACAGAGGCAAAGTAGCTGATTTCCTTTCAAGCGCCGTGCCTCAGCTGAGTTCCTTTTGAGCATTGGGCCTCACGGAGGCAAAATGGCCAAGTTCCTTCCGTGTGTTGGGCCTCACAGAGGCAAAGTGGGTAAGTTCTTTTCAAGTGTTAGGCTTTACGGAGGCAAACAGGCTGAGTTCCTTTCAAGCATTGAGCCTCACAGAGGCAATGACTGAGACCTTTGGCATTATGCCATGCTTGAGAATAAGATCCATCAAGCTGAGCAAAATCGCAGTCATAGCAGATACCAGTGTTACACAAATGGTACCTGTGCCAGTGGCCCGTAAAAGTACCCATTATACTCTCAGAGTGGTTGGTGTTAGGATGGGCATCCAGCTGTAGAAAACCATGCCAAATCAGTCTAGAGTCTGGAGCAGCCTTCCAGTTTACAGGCACAGGTCAAACTGTCCAACACATGCCAGCATGGACAATGGACGTTAAATGATGATGATGATAAAGATGATGAACAAAGATGACAAAAAGATTTTGCTTAAAGCATGCAATATTTATATTGCTAACAGAAAATAAATAAATTTGTGTTTATTAGAGATATTAGAAATGTTCTAAGAGAAAATGTAGTATTATTGTAACTTGTGCCAATTTCAGAAGATTCCTTATAGTTATTTGCACGAGCTAAACCAAGTCATTTCTCTGCTTTAAAGCCAGTTGCATACATAAAGCAGTGCACAGTACAATCAAATGAAACAACATTCTGTGTAATTAACAACTGCATGAGATACCCACCTTTAAGTGTCTGTGATGTATTGCCATATAAAAACTCATTATTACACAATGCTTGATGAATGAGAAGATGCAACGATGCCACAAATGATTTAAAACTAATGACTAGAGGTGATAAATTTTTATTATTAGAAAGTAAGGATGATTGCCTTTATTCAACAATGGTGTTTTAGATGAGTTAGCAATAAAACAATGTGGCTGAATTACAGAGAATTTTCATGAGTATCTCTTAAAATGCCTCCAGATGCTCTTTATGTCATTGCTTCTAAAGCTGAAAATTTACCATTAATTTCCTCATCACCAAGACAAAAAGATAAAAAGACAACATCATTTTCAATTATGTTAAAGAGACAAATATTTGTCCAGGATCAAAATGGATTTCAAAATAACTACAATAAACTGCGTAACTTTTTAGCATTTAGATTACTGTCGAATCTAATGCTTGTTCATTTACACTGTTTTGAGTAAATTATGTATTACTTCATAGCTTTAAGATTTCGATGACATCTCTTATCTTTAATCTTTTACTTGTTTCAGTCATTTGACTGAGGCCATGCTGGGGCACCACCTTGAAGGGTTTTAGTTGAACAAATTGATCCCAGGACTTCCTTTTCTGTTTTTTTTTTTAAGCCTGATACTTATTCTATCAGTCTCTTTTTGTAAATTCATTAAATTATGTGGATGCAAACACACCAACACCAGTTGTCAAGTGGTGATGGGGGACAAACACAGACATAAAGACACACATGAATGCATACATAGATTGCATACATACATACATACATACATACATATATACATACATGCATGCACACACACACATGCACACACACACACACATACACACA
>NC_068988.1:82433843-82436445 GCF_001194135.2 Octopus bimaculoides
CATGTGATTGGGAAGCAAGCTTCTTTATTACATAAAAATTTGCCTTGCAGGCATTACACAGAGGGGACAAACGAGGACAGACAAACATAAAAGAGTGAAGAAGCTTTGTCGATTAAAAGTTCTGTTTTAAATGAATGGTGAAATGCGATTAAAAATTGTGATTACAATAAAAGATTTAAAATCCGATGATTTCACATTGCCACATGTGTCTCCTGAAGGAAAGGCACCCGACCACCAGGGTAGAACCTTTGCTTTTCATCTGGGGCTCCACTTACCTGGTGCCACTCACTCCCAGCTTTCTTGCCACATGCTTCCATCTTCCAGCCAATAACTGTACTCTTCCCATCGATGACAACAGTTGTTCTGCAAAAGCTATCAGTCCCGTTAATTCCAGACACTCTATAAATGCATGCAAGATGGTTTCCCTGTCCTGCCCGCACCTCGGACATGTCGGTGAGACGGCACTTCCGTGCCTTGACAGTTTATCGCAAACAGGCAACACCACATAGAAACACTGCCAAGCCAGGGATTTCTGGTAATTATCCAGATACCCCAGCCCGAAAGCTCTCCTGAACTTTTCAACTGATTTTCATTGTAGCCTAGGGTTTCCCCCAAGGCGTCTTCAAACATAATCGCCACTAACCGCTAAAAAAATCTGCGGTAGAACTCCTGCTGCCAGCATTGCTTGCCCAAGAGAGCAACTGAAGTGCCTGACAGCACTCCAATTGCCAGTCCCCCAGCCTAGGTCTCTGCTTGATCCATGTACCAATGTCCGTTAAGGATGTTAACTGCAGAAGATAGAACTGGATGTGCGGTGACCACACCTGCTCTCCATCCAGGTAAAGCCAGAGGTGCTTCAACCTTAACGCAAATTTTCGCATCTTCAGCCAAGGCATCCCTAACCCACACTTTAGCGGTTTCTGGCAGCAGACAGAGCGCTTCACAAGTGGCTTTCCTCCCTTCCACAAAAAACAGAAAAGGATTCTCTCCAACTTGGTCAGCCACAAATCGGGGCAAGGCACCACGGTCAGATGGTAGGTGATTACTGATGCTATAAACATCTGCACTACCTCTGCCCTCCCTAGCAAGGATAATGCCTGCCCAGACCAGGTCTGGGTTAGAGCAGTCACCTTGCTGGCCACCTTACTCCAATTTTTCTCTGTCTGGGGGTCTAGACCAATCCAGACTCTGAGCAGCTTAACAGGACCTTCCGTCTAACACCCCACAACGTTACTGGATGCCATCGGCTTGCCCCTCCAGGTGCCAAGTTGCAAACTGACTGACTTGTCCTTGTTAACCTTTGCTCCTGCCACCACCTCTTAACTTTTGATGGCCTTTTCCACCCTGGAAATTGGCCCTCACCCGCCACGATGATGGAGATGTCATTCGCATACGCCGTAGCTCCTCTTCCACACCATAGATCATGTGGTGCATCCCCTAGTGCCTCCAACTTCCACAGCAATGGCTCAAGAGCCAATACATACAAAAGCGGTATTATATTCTTCCCCTTGCGATATATGCAACGTCCTTCCACATAGGGGCCAGGCATTTTTCTATTATGTCCCTTTTGAAATGTTTGAACCGCTTGTTCTCGGGACAGTAGGATTTAAATATAACAGTTTTCCTTTGTGTCTCTATTGCATTAGAGGTGGGTGATATCTTAATATCACCATCCTCCTCCTTCATTCTTTCGAAGTATTCCTTCAGTTTTTTTACTAGAATATCAATTGTTCCAAAAATTTTTTTACAGTGTTTTTTTATACCTCCACCAACATTAACACAACTCTCTTCGAGAGTGCATTTTTCTTTATTAATTTCGACCGACATATTTGGTCGAAATTAATTCAATGCAAAAATAAAGCCTACAACAGCTTTTCAAAGTTTCCAGAAAATGTTCAACAGAAGATATTGCTTCCACTTAAATTGGAAGCCTATAATAAATTTTCCTCTAATAGAGGATAATAGTTCCAATCCCACCCCCGCTAAGGACGGGGCACAAAAACAAAGTCTAAAACAACTGTAAACAGTTTGAATTTTTGCACAAAACTCAAAAAAAAGCAATGCCACAATGGCCACAGAAATATATCAAATAGTTCCTATTTTCCGGTAAACCAGGGAGTAGTAAAAATAAATACAGTTCAACAAATACAACAATGATAACAATCCAAAAAGCAGAATCCTATAATAGCAAAACGATTACCAGCACAAAAAAACATGACCATGTTGTATGACCGGAAGCAAGCTTCTTTATTTCATAAATTTTGCCATAAAAGCATTACATAGAGGGGATAAACAAAGACAAACAGACACAAAGAAGCTGCAGGCTGGACACGGACATTAATGAATGAAATGAATACAAAAAGATGAGTAAAAAATGGGAGAGGCACCAGCGCCCGCCGACCAATAACCCCTTAAAAACCTTGTTCAATACAAATCCTCATTACAACAACAAAATCAAATCATCATTTTCAAAAAGTCTGGAAACAGCATGTCTCCTGAGGCCACTGGGTTCCATAGGGTTAAATTAGCTTTAACCCCTTCCCAGTCGACCGCAGGGGTCATTTTGACATTCAGGAACCTGGGTCCACTATCTCCCAAGCCC
>NC_068988.1:82436685-82443114 GCF_001194135.2 Octopus bimaculoides
GCAATGGCGTTGCGTGACCTGGAATATGTCCGCAAAACCACTGTCCTCTTCTCTGTCTCTGCAATTCACTGCTTGGGTGGGACAACCTCCGACTCCAAGAAAGTGGCTTCGTTATTGCAACTTTTTCCCCCCATGTCTGTTAAAGTGAAAAAAAAAAAGTCAAATAAAAGTTCACCAAAAGAAAAAGAAAAAGGAAAAGAAAGGGAAAAACAGTTCAGAAAAAAGAAAAAAAAAGTCACGAAAGGATGGAAGAAGGAAGGATGGAAGAAGGAAGGATGGAAGAAGGAAGGAAAGGAAACACTTTAACAGTTCCAAAACAAAACACAAGTCTTCGGTCACTTAGGTACTCCAGGCCCATTGGTACTCCAATTTGAACCCGGAACACAGTGAGCTTCTACAAATTTTCAAAAAAGTTCTATTTTTTGGAGGCGGGATAAGACCCAAAATGATTTTCACAATGAAAACAATTATTCACTAAAACGTGAATCAATTTGCTCAATTGCAGGCAGACCAAAGTATAGAATCCAGTAAGGACTCCTTGTTCGTAAAAAAAAAAGATACAACAAACAACAAGCCCCCACTGGACCCAAACATAAACAGCCCCACCTCGCAGCTGAGCTACTTAATTCGCCATGCTACAGACTAGAGTGACAAAAATATTCAGTGCTTCAACGAAATAAAGCAGTTCACAGAAAAAAAACATTAATTTTCGGCTACTAGGTACTCCAGGCCTGTTGGTACTTCAACTGAACCTGGAACACAGCGACTGGAACAATTCTCTCTGAATAAATTGCTTTCATAAAGCAAATAAAAGTTCAACTTCTTTTTTTGGAGGTAGGATACGCCTCCAAAACAATATTTCTTACAATGAGAACAATTGTTCACTAAAGAGTGAACCAAACTGCAGGCAAACCAAAGTATAGAATCCAGCAAGGGTTGTAAAAAAATATACAACAAACAACAAGCACCCACTGGACCCAAACACAATCAGTCCTACCTTGCAGCTGAGCTTCTTAATTCGCCACACTACAAACTAGCGTAGCAGCAACCTTCAGTGCAAATTTTCAAATGTTCTTTTTGTTTTTTCCTTCTTGGATGGAGTGCAGCCAGCCCACATCCACCTCTGTTCACAGAAGGAACCAACTCTCCACACAAGACCAGAAATCAAGAGATGCAAGCTTCTTACCACACAATTACGCTTGTGCTTATGATATGATTATTTATTTTTAGAATGACATTGCAAGGTAGGTGTGAGAGGCTGCATGTGGCTGGTTTGAACATGAGATTGGTAAAATATTTGGGCTGGATATGGCCAGTTTAAATGCTAAAGGCTTAAAGATTGTACTTCCCTCTGGTAATGATATTGGATTAGTATTTTCATTTTAGCCAGCAGTCTCTGGCACAAAATTTCGACATTCAGGATTAACAGGTGAGCCTTTCAATCCAAAAACACATCAAATTTGAACCACCAAAGTGAACTGGATGCATGGCGGTATATTTACTGAGTCTCTGAATATTAATAAACATCAATCAAAGTGGAAATCTGAAGACAAATCATGTATTCAAAACAACTCACAACAGTAAACTGAACTATAGAAATACATCGAGTAACAAGGCTCAGTTTAGATTGCATGCTATATAAAAGAATATTCCATCCATTTTTTATTCTGTCTTATCTACCTATCTATGTAACAGTCTATCTGTCTATCTATCTTTCTATCTCCCTCTCTGTCTATCTAGTTATAACTCTCATGTTATGACATTATAACAAAACTTATAATAAATTCAATTTCCTTATACTTTATTGTATAGTCTTCCATAATCTTTTCTACAATGGTATTTAACTACACTGACATTGTCATATTCTATGATCCAAAAACTTTTTTTTTAATGCAGCAATTTGGCAATTTAGACAAAGAAACAGATACAATGCTATATGTGAGGTTTTGGGAATATTTTGGAAGAACATAGCTCAGCTTCATTACAGACTGTCTTCAAAGGTGCTCAGCTTTTGAAATTGAGCTAAGGTCTGTTTACATATACATGAAGTTGAATTTGCCCAACACAACTGATTCTCTTGAGGAATAGCAACAAGCTCTCTTTAAAAGAATTTGATAGTCCACCCACCATGCTAGAGCAAGCAAACACTGAATTAATTATACTTTATCTTTTACCCTTTACTTATTTCAATCATTGGACTGCAGCCATGCTAGGACACTGCCTTGAAAGGGGTTTAGTCAAACAAATCAATCCCAGTCCTTTGTTTCTTTGTTTGATGGTCTAGTGCTTATTTTATCTGCCTCTAATTCTAAAATAAATATTTCTGGAGCTAATGTAAGGTGAAGAAATGTAAAAGAAATATATAATATACATGGGTGTTATTAATAGTCCTAACAACAGATCCACAGCTAATAATTCAAGCAACTTTGGGTTTTCTGAAGGACAATAGCTCTCAATCTATACTTTCTTTTTGATAAATTACTTTAATTTGAAAAGCAATTATTTCCAGTAATGTATTGCTTTAGTTTTACTAAATGCAAATTATTGGCAACCGTATTCTATTGTATATATTGTTTCAGTTTTCAAAAGAATTATTTTTACTTTTATAGTTTTTAAATGGAGACAGTTTCCCTGTTGGCATTTTGTCTTCTCAGTATTTTGTCTTAACAGCATTTTTCCTGTTGGCATTATGGCTTTTGGTTGTCTGTCTGCATAGAGTGAACCGATGACTGGCTTACTGTAAATCTGTAACCAAGATACTATTGCAAACAAAAATTTCTTTTTAAAAATAGAAAATAAAATAGAGATCATTATTGGTTTAAAGACAGAACAATACGTTATCTGGTCATATTGCTACAGAATATCACATATGCCACAGACAGCTGTCATTTTTTTCATGAATGTCATAATTTAGATAATGTCAGCCTACAATGAACAAAACTATGTCTGTTCAAGAGTAGCTTAGAGACAGTTGATTATGTTATATATTAAATTAACTCACCATATATTTATTTACATTTAGTTTTCCAATACTTTAATCATTAGATATGTAAACATCAAATTTACAATTGTTTTTCACAAGCAGTACCTCCAAATTATTTATTTTGCTAAACAAATCTATGTTCTTATTCCAATAAATGTATAATCTTGTGCATTAACTAATTTAATTAGTAATTCATTCATCATTACTTTAGCAAGCGCAGTGAAGATAACGTCTTGCTAATGAGGTCAGAATAATATCAAAACATTTCCAGTTTTGTCACCAATTCATGCAAGAAAGATGAAAATAATATTAGCTCTCGACTAATATATTTTTCTCCCTCTCCATATATTCATTTTCAGTTAACTATTTATAATTCTGTGAGTTAAATAGGTTACCACTAAGACACTAACTAACTCAATAACTGTGAATTCATATCCACAACATGAACAATATGTGTATCTCACAGCAATATATCTAATTTATGCAGTTTATCTAGTTTATCAGCTAACAGCAACAGGAATCATATTTATTGAATATTATTGGTGAAAGACTGGCATCTGTGTTCTATCTAAGAAAATTTTTTGTTATTATCAGCTTTATGTTACAGAAATTGATATTTACTATTTAGCATTGGAGAGAATGTATAATAGGAAATATAATGAATATCTTATATTTCAGGAGAAAGATAGAAGAAAACGCAGGGCCGGATTAAGACCCATTGAGGTCCTAAGCACTTGAAAGATTTTGGTGCCCCCATAAAAGATTATGTAATTCAAAATATAAACAATATCAAACCATAAGATAAATTATTATTTTTCAAAACAAAACAAAACAGTAAGAGGGAAAATAATGTTTATTTTTGTATACTTCCACTTTATTTATATTTGAAAAGTCTCCTCCTACTTTTTTGAATCGCAAAGTCTTTGATCAGATCCTCAAAATTAATCTTAGGTAACAGATCTGCATCTATACTTAGTGGAGATAAAAGCATCCTGAATATTATTTTTGCAAGTTTAAAGTGATTTCTTTTGTGTCATAAACTATTTACATTTCTGTGGTGTCCCCTCCTTTCCTTGATGCCCTAAGCATATGCTTATTTTGCTTAATGGTTAATCCAGCACTGGGAAAAAGTCAGTGCCATTTAGCATCCTTTTTCATGGAATTTTCAGGGTTGGTGTTAATAATCTCCAGTTTTTATAACAATTATCTTTATGACGTATTCAAAGAATGAACAATTGCATCCATAACCTTGTACAGAAACACTGAGATTGGTGCAGGTGAAGAGTAGAACAGATATATAGGTTACTGCATTAGCAAACAGCAAATCAAGATATTGAGGTAGCCTCAAACTCGAGCTATCTGCAGACTGGCAACCTTGGTAAATGGTAGAGATATATGTGGACATTGTTGTCTCATTAAAAAGTTTATTTCCCAGTTATATGGTTGTGTGTTCAATCCCACTGTGTGGTATTGAACAGTATGGCACCTTGGATAGGTATCTTCTACTATAACCACAGGCTAATTAAAGCCTTGTGAGTGGATTTGATAGATGCAATTTTCTGTGGCTTGATCTTCTTGTCTTCCAGCTCTCACCTGTTTCCAAGTAATTTAATATTTACCTCAGTCTATTAAACATCAAACAGCTCAGACATGCTTTCACAAAGAATTGAAAACAAATGACACTGTATGAATGATGATGCTTTGGTCACAATGGGTAGTCACATGTCAAGACAAAAGGAAAACACACTCACACACACACACACACACACACACACACACACATACACAAAGCATGCCATAAACTCAGTTAACAGCATACTTTAAGGTTTTCTTATTTGAATTCTCCATCTCCAAAGTTAGTTCCCTTTACCAAGGCCTAGAATCCAGCCCTTCCTGGTAGGCTAAATGTGCACCTGGGTACCAAATGACAAATTCTAAGTACTTGTACATGCATACACATGCCATGTAATTGAAACAGACTCTCCTTAGTTCTTTGCAGGATGTCCAGAAACCATTCAACTCACGGTGGTGCTGCTGGTTTAGTCACTGATGGCCTTGCCATCCAGCAGGTTCTACTGGGTAACATGTTCCCTGTAACAATATATATATATATGTGTATATATATATATATATATATATATATATATATTCCCTTCCCAATCAGTTCTTAATGCTATATATATTTATATATATATATATATATATATATATCATCATCATCATCATCATCATCATCATCATCGTTTAACGTCCGCTTTCCATGCTAGCATGGGTTGGACGATTTGACTGAGGACTGGTGAAACCGGATGGCAACACCAGGCTCCAATCTAAATTTGGCAGAGTTTCTACAGCTGGATGCCCTTCCTAACGCCAACCACTCAGGTGGGAGAATTCACGAAAAAACAACAGACGAAGACAGGTGGTGTAAACAACAAATGGATGTATTAGTATAACGCTCGGGAATAGAGAAAGTCTTTAACGTTTCAAGCCTACGCTCTTCAACAGAAAGGAACACAGAAGGAAACAAGGAGAGAAAAAAAAATATATGTGTAGTGGTCAGCGATGTAATTATTACTTAGTGCCCAAGCTGCAGCACAGTAAGACTGAACTGAGAACCATGTTGTTGGGAAGTAAACTTCTTACTACACAGCTACACCTGCACATTTAACGATACGTAAAACCGAATCTCTAGTGAGACTTTTTTATTTTTTTATGTACCTGAAGAGACCCAGAACATGTGTCGTACTAAATAAAATCTTTTTTTTCCATCTATTTTGTTAATGCCGTTATCTCAACCGCCACTATGGAGTTCCTGCCATAAATCTATGCTTAATAACAGGTAATTGAAACTGTGCTGGTGCTCTACTCATCATCCATTTATACATTCTGTATAACTTCATAATTTCTCCATTATATATATATATATATATACACACACACACACACACATATATACATATACACGTACACATATATATATACATACACAGAAATGGCTTTGATGAAAGTAGCATTAATTTTCTTAGGTTGTTTAATTTACCTCAGTTGATCAATAGACCACTTGAATAAACCTATCAGTAATGTACTTTTTAATGACATCTGGAAACAGCTGTAAGCCCAGTTTTCTCCAATAAAGGAATTATATGTAATGACCATTATTTTAGCTTGTTTCACATACATACATACATACATACATACATACATACATACATATATACATACATCGTCCCTACTTTCAAGTTCGTGCCTCACAGCGTTCACACACAAACAATTTTTCTCATCTGGCCGTAAAGCTTTTTCTGTTTGTTTTCCTGTCTTGTTTTTTGTCCGCCACAACATTCCTCCATGGCAAGATTTAATTTGTGTATACAAATTTAATTTGCGGTCCAAGGGAAGAGCTGTTTTAACGATGCGTCCTGTCTAGCTCTTCGAAACGCCGGTGTTAA
>NC_068988.1:82443179-82444020 GCF_001194135.2 Octopus bimaculoides
ATATATATATATATATATATATATATATATATATATATATATAATTTTTAGCAAATATTTCATCAGAACTAGAGAATAAAAGAATTACATATGTAATAATTACTCAATGAGAGGTACTCAACTAGCTTCTCATCAGGTCGAAGATACCTTAATTATATGAAGGTTACATTGTCATTAAGAAATCCCAAGTTCACTTGCCAAAGACATAATTTCAAAATTATATAATTATACAATTTCAAATTATATCTCTGGTAAGTTAACTTTGGATTAACTTGCTAACTAAAAAACATGTGTAGCCTGAATTGTACCTGCTCCACTCTTTCAATTTGGATTTTTATTTGCATTCACAGTAACTCGAGTTGCCAATTTTGAGCTATGAAAAAATTTTTCAGCTTATCAAACTTCATTATGAGGAAAGATTACATCCTTTAACACCAATAAATTATTATTGTTCATGGACATTGTTTTTTATACCTACCACAGACTACTCAAAGCTTACTCCCTACTCTTAGCTCCTTGGATCTTACAATTACATATATATATATATCATCATCATCATCATCATCGTTTAACGTCCGCTTTCCATGCTAGCATGGGTTGGACAATTTGACTGAGGACTGGTGAAACCGGATGGCAACACCAGGCTCCAGTCCGATTTGGCAGAGTTTCTACAGCTGGATGCCCTTCCTAACGCCAACCACTCAGAGAGTGTAGTGGGTGCTTTTACGTGTCACCCGCACGAAAACGGCCACGCTCGAAATGGTGTCTTTTATGTGCCATATATATATATACTTTATTTAAAGCAGCAGAAATATAACAAAAGACTGTTACTCTGAGTTTC
>NC_068988.1:82444901-82445475 GCF_001194135.2 Octopus bimaculoides
TATATATAGTATCATCAATATCATCATTTTAATGATCACTTTTTCCATACTTGCATTGCATCAGATGGAATTTTTTGATGCAGATTTTCAACATCCAGATGCCCTTCTGTCACCAACGCTCACATGTTTCCAAGCAAGTTAAGATTTTTCCCATGACTGGATATGCTTTATGCAGAATATTTTAAATGAATAATGCTGCTTGTATGTCAGTGACACATTTCTACAGTTATCTTATGATACCAAGACAAGGAGATACAAACATACATATACTCACACCATATACACAGCATACACAAACACACACACACATTAACACACTCACATACACACACACATTAACACACACACACACACATATACATATGCACATACATGTGTGTGTGTGTGTTAGTGTGTGTGTGTGTGCGTTGTGTAGGTTCAAATTACACTGATAGGAGAAATCAGTAAAATGCGTGCAAATAACACATTGAAATCTATTCAGTTGATTATTTCTCTGCTTTTGAACAATAAGCCTAATGTCTAATCTATAGATCACTATCATTAATATAAATATATATATATATATATATATATA
>NC_068988.1:82448373-82449214 GCF_001194135.2 Octopus bimaculoides
CCAACAGTCACCCACCTTTCAACAAATTTGCTATGAGACAGCACTTCCCTCTCTACTCTCATCTTCCTTTTCAAGTGGAACTTGAAAAAGTTGATGAGGCCTTGGCCAAAGAGGAAAGTGTCTGACTTTAGCCCTTTCAAACGGGTCCACCATACCACCTCTTTCGCTACAGCCACTAGATATAGGAAAATTGCCTTGCCCTCCTGGTTAAAGGAGGTTGGTGGGTCAATCTTCACGATGGATTCAGCTGATTGCCAGATCCATCCTACACGTGACAGTAGCTGTTCGGCATAAACCCACAGGTCAGCAATACTCGGGCACTGGACGAGTGCACACAGAACAGTTTCGTCGTCCTGAATGCACCTCAGGCAGGCCCGGCTGACGGCACTTCCATGCCGGTAGAGCTTATCTGGAACAGGCAGCGCCCCTCGGTAGCACTGCCAGGCGAGGGACCTTTGGAAGTTATCCATGGGCCCCGGCCTGAAAGTTCTTCTGAACAGACTGTCTAACTGATTATCTTCGATGCCTAGAGTTTCCCCGAGAACGTCATCGCACTTTTCCTTCACTAGCCCTCTACAGAACGCTAGAGTGGAGCTACTACCGATCGCATTGTCTGCCTGACTGAGGGCGGTGAAAGCTTGGTGGCACTCGAGGTGCCAAGCGCCCTTTCTCGGTCTATGTTTGATCCAGGATTGCAGCTCTGTTAAAGAGACGAGTTGCGGAAAATCGTGTCTGACGAACAGCAACCACACCTGTTCACTGTCCAGGAAACGCTTGAGATGTCATAGCCTGAGCGCATGTTTGTGCATCACTAACCACGGCATGCCAAGGCCTCCGTTCA
>NC_068988.1:82449653-82450352 GCF_001194135.2 Octopus bimaculoides
AAATTATAACATAAACAATTAAATATAAGAAATAATAATTTCTTAAAATATGTGTTAATCCCCATGTACCCAGACTTTGTGGACACCCTGTATAATACAACAGGTTTCCTCAGTTTCCATCGACCAAATTCATTCAAAGCATTGATTGGCCAAGAGCTATGGTAGAAGGCACTTTCCTTAGGTACTGTACAGTGGGACTGAACCTGAAACCACGTGAGAAGAAGGTTAAAAGAAGAAAAACAATATATTGGGTCATCACATAAATAATGTGGGTTTTTTTCAATTGCATAAACTAAAAGTCGGAGGGGGATGGGATAAACTACCTGCATCAACTTGCTATAAAAGTAGGTAGTAATTTTACTTTGTCTTTATTCTCCATGCAAATTTTGAAGAGTGTAGTTCAATTTTAAGTTATTTTTTCAAAGTTATAATGGAAGTGACAGAGGAGCATGTTCAGTATATTTTGTTTTATGAGTTTAATAAAGACAACAACGCAACGGAAAGTGTGAGGAGTATTAATGCAGTATATGGGGATCGGATAATAAGTGTAAGCCAGTGTCAACAATGGTTCCAAAAATTCTTAGCCGGAAACTACAGCCTAGGAGATGAGGCTCATCCTGGAAGACCTGTAGAGCTTGACGATAACATCCTGCAAACCCTAATAGAACAAACTTTTATCGTAACTGTTGAGGAACTAGC
>NC_068988.1:82450362-82458247 GCF_001194135.2 Octopus bimaculoides
TGAATTCTGTAGATGAGGTCAGAACAGTATTGGAGGAGTATTTTTCATCACGAGCATGCAAATTTTGGAAGAGGGGCCTTGCAAGTCTACCAGATAGATGGAAGAGCATTTTAGAAAATGAAGAAGAGTATATTTTAGATTAAAAAAGAACTTTATCTTAATTTTGAAAAATAAAAGAAGTATAAAAGAACCACATTATTTATGGGATGGCCCAATATAAAGCATATACAGGGGTTGGACAAAATAATGGAAACACCTTAAAATTTCAAACAAATTTATTTTAATATAGGGTAGGACCGCCTATGGGAGTAATTACAGCTTGAATTCTATGAGATATGGACTTGTACAAATTTTGGATTGTTTCCAAAGGAATTTTTGTCCCTTCTTCAGCTAAAACAGTCTCCAGTTCTTGTAGTGATGATGGTAGAGGATATCGACTCATTACTTGTTTCTCTAAAATGCACCATAAATGGTCAATAATATTGAGATCTGGGGACTGTGGTGGCCAGATAAGATGTTCAACTTCACTAGAATGTTCCTTGTGCCATTCAGTAACAACTTTAGCTGTGTGAATTGGTGCATTATCATCCTGAAAGATTGTGTTTCCCTTCGGAAACAATTCCTCAACCATAGGATGAATTTGATCAGATAAAATGCTTAAATAGTCTTGACTATTAATTCTGCCATGAAGGGAAAACATTGGGCTGGCAGATTTCCATGTTTAACAGTTGGAAGAAGGCAGTCTAGGTCAAATGCTTCTTTTGGCTGTCTCCACACATATACTCAGCTGGTGGTCGGAAATAAGGTAAAAGATGACTCGTCCAAGAAAATAACATTCTTCCACTGTTCTAGGGACCAACTCTGTAGGTTTTTACTCCACTCTAAATGCTTTGCAACGTTTTGTTTTTGAAAGTGGTGGTTTTCTGATTGCAGCCCTCCCATGACATCCAGCTTTGTGCAGCTCCCAGCAAACAATTTTGTGGAAACTGGGTTCTCAAGGTGGTCATTAAGCTCTGCAGTAATTTTGGGAGCTGTACTTTTGTGATCCTTTCAAACAATTCACATTAGAGTTTGACAGTCCTTATCTGAAAGTTTTCGTTTTCTTTCAAAGTTTTGTTTCAACGAGGTGGTTTTTCCCTTTCTCAAAGGCTGTCACTACTTTCAAGACAGTACTTCTCGATACACCAAATATTTCGGCTGTTTTTTGTTATGCTACTGCCTACCATACGAGCACCAACAATTTGATCTCTTTGAAAGTCCGATAGATCTGTCATTTTAATGAATTTTAATTACTTTTTTCTGATATCTGAAAAGAAACAGCAATTTTAGCAAAACATATTAAGCAACACTAATAATAAATCAAAAACCATAAAAATAAACAAGCTTTTGACAGTTTTATAAATATTTCAAAATTATGATGCTATGATGCTAGGAGTTTCCATTATTTTGTTCAACCTCTGTATGTTGATGGTGAAAACTCAATATGTACATATATATCCTCGTTGTCATCATCACCAGTGCCACCACCATCACCACCATCATCATCACCACCACCACCACATCATCGTCATCGTCATCATTATCATCATCACCATCATCATCGTCATCACCACCACCAACATCTTCATCACTTTACAATCATTTTTCCAAACTGTCATGTGTTATGATGTTTTTTCATGTCTTTTCCCTCTCATTTCATTGTGGTCTTTATCATCTGATGCACACAACAACAAAAGTGACAACAGAAGAAAAATCAGCTAACTCTGTTGTTGTTGTGTATGTTTTGCTTTTACATGGTTTTTGCACTTTCTTGGACAGGTTGCCTGCACTGTGTTTGCGAAGTTCGTGTCCCTTTCATTTGTTCCTTCAATGTTAGCAAGAGTTTCACAGCTGAATGTTCTAAAAGTCTTCAACAACTTTGCAGTATCACAGACTGGCAGCATTTAGTTGGGAAACTGACTGTAAAGAAGCTGTCTGCTAGGCCTGAAGACCTACTCTATCAGTGGTTCTCAACAGGGGTCCATATGACCCTTGGGTGTCCATATAAGATTGGGGTGGAGGTCCATGCAAGCAAAATAGTAAATTGGTGATCCACAGTATTTAAGGGCTCACAAAAAATTTTGATTTAAATGCATATATAGCAAGAAACACCAAGGTTTCATTCTCTAATATTTTACATAGTTTAACCTACATAAGTTAATGTGTGAAAAGCAAAATAAGAATCTTGAAAGAAGTGTGTATAAAATTAATTTTTAAACATCAAATGGCTATGGAGGTCCACCAGAATAAAATTGTAAACAAAGAGATCCCTAAGTAAAAAATGGTTGGGTACCACTTATCTATATCATCGTGGTTGGGGAGCCTCACAGCATAAAATTATCCCCCTTATGGGTGAGAGGATCTTCCAGAGGTAGTCTGAGGTTGTCTCCATAGCAAAAGGTAGGAGGTGAGATATTCAGATGCCAGGAAGATTTATCATGCTGGTGTCCAAGTGTAACAGACTAATAACAACTGAGCTTACATTCTCAGGGGAAGATAAACAGTTGAAATAGTGGGAAATAGCAGCAATTAATGCACTTAGTAACCATCTGTGTATTGCCATCTCTTGTCTGATTGGATACACACAAAGTGCAATACAAAAGAGAGAGAGAGATTGAGAGACAGAGTGAAGGTAGGAAAAGAGAGAGTGAGAAAGAATAACAATAATAATAATAATAATAACTGTTTCAAATTTTGGCACAAGGCCAACAATTTCAGGGGAGTGGGTAGTTAATTAAATCACCTTCAGTGCTCAAATGGGACTTCTTTTATTGACCCTAAAAGTTTGAAAAGCAAAGTCAACCTTGGCAGAATTTGAACTCAGAATGTAAAAACAGACAAAATACTGCTAAGCACTTTGTCTGATGTGCTAACTATTCTGCCACTTCATTGCCTTAAATATGATAATAATAATAATTAACTGTTAAGGATGGAGGTGTCCCTTTAAATCCTTTGAGATGGCATCACAATAAAAGTACTAATGGTTGTGACACTGTTAGAATGTGGATCTTCATACACTTCATATGTTATTGTCAGCACTGTAATATTCTTGTCACCACTATTATGTTGTGGCGGTATTCCACATCTTTTTTTTTTTTATTTATCTATCATGCTATCACTGGTAGCTCCGCAAGACAATGACCTTGAAATGGCTACCTTGACAGTAACTCGAACTCATATATATCACATAAATGACACTCCAACTGAGAACTTGTACAATGACTCTACTACTACTGACCTCCTACGACTGACTGTATGACTTTTTAGTGGTTTCTCAAACCAGTTTGTCACATGGGAAGGGGAGTATCATTTTCACTACAACATTTCCTCTTTTAGCTTTTTTTTCTTTGTGAAGCAAGTAATTTTATTTTACTTTATTCACCCCTCCTCCCTTTTTAGCATTTTTTTTTCAACTTAATATTTTTTCATTTTGGCATCTATTTGTAGGAACTCTGTGTTTTTCCTTTGCCTTCCACTTGTACACGTGGGTTCAACCACCTGTAACAGTGTTGGTACCTGGAATGTATCATGCAGCCATTCCATAGGTTCTTCTAATCTGTCTGGTTCATTTTCTATGTATCTCTTCTTCAATCAGTTTCTGTGTCTGTTTTCAATACCTTTTCTATTTTTAATTCTGTACATCAGTTTTCTTATGTACTTTGTAATTTTGCCTTCTTACCAGTACTGGTTTTCGTTATTATACAATCTCATAACACATTATCACCCATTTTGAGAAATTTTGGATTGGTACTTTTTCTTTCCTCACCAGGTGACAGTTTATCAAAAACTGATTTCACCTTCCTTGCAAACATCAGTTCTGCTGGTGTATTGGTGTTCAGTGTCACCCTGTATACCCTTCAGAATTGCTGCAGAGCAACTTCATCCGTGACTTCTTTGTTTGCTTTTCTCAAAGCTCTTTTAAAAGTGTCCACAACACACTCTGACTGTCCATTTGATCTGGGATGGTAAGGCGCTATCATTTTATGTTCTACCATGAACATTTTCAGAATTTTCTAAGTTCACTGAACACAAGCTGTGTTCCATTATTAGATGCAATCACATCTGGGATGCCAAATCTTGTGAATAATTCATGCAAAAAATTTATTACTGTTTCAGAGGTTGGTCTTTTGCACTTAACAATTTCAAGCCATTTTGTAGTCTTGACCATGGACTTTTTACTTCTGGTCAAGGCTCTCATTTTTGAGTAGGCAATTTCACTGCATTTTCAACTTCCTTGTCCTTCTTTGGCCAATACACATAACTGCACATAAGTGCTTTCATCCTTGCCATCCCCAGTTGTCCAATATGGAATTCTTTCAACATTCTTTTTTGTAAAGTCTCACGTATTACTATCTTTTGGCCATACATCAGTATGCCATCGCATGTTGAATATATGTTTACCTGTTGCTGTTTTTTCTTACTGAACCTATTTTTGTTTTCTCTTAGCTGACCACAGAGTTTTTTTCTGTTTCATTTATGAACTTATTTTTTGATGTGTGTTGCTTTATCTCCTCCAGAGTTATTAGTAACTCTCGTACAATGTTCCATATTGTGTTTAATTTCCCCTTTGGCTCTTAGGGATGCTATTACTGTGTCCCCAAATGGTTTGCCATTTCTGGGTATTAACCTGGATAAACTGTCAGCATGTCCAAGCTTTTTGAAGTTAAATATTCCATTGTATAGTCATAGTTTAGTAGTATGATGCCCCATCACTGCAACTTGTTTGCTGTATGTACTAGGATTCCTTTCTGGAATACATAAATTGTTACTAACGGGTGATGGTTTGTTTGTAGTCTAAATCATCTACCATGTATGAACCTGTGGAACTTTTTTATGTCAAATATAATCACCAATGCCTCTTTTTCAATTTGGCTATAATTTTTCTCTGCTGGCAATAGTGTCCTTGATGCATAAGCTATGGCCTTTTGGCTGCCATTTTCACATTTGTGTAGGAGTACAGCACCTACCCTATACTCACAAGCATCTGTTGCCAGTATCGTTTCCAACTTCAGATCGAAGTAAGTGACAAGTCTGAAGTTAACATACTTTTTACTTCCTCAAATGCTTTTTGGCATTTTTCTGACCAAAATCATTTGGCATCCCTTTTTAACAGCTTGTTTAGAGGAACCCTTGTGTAGTGTATATTTGGTATATATACTTGATAATAGTTTACCAAACCTAAAAATGCTTGTAACAATTTGACACTCGTTGGGGGAGGCATATTTCGTATTGCATCGCCCGTGATGGGTCTGACATTTGTCCCCTTTCATCAATCACTTGACCTAAATATTTGATTTTTTCATTAAAAATTCACACTTTTTTTCTATTAATCTAAACCTGTATTCATTTATTTTTCTGAATAATTTTTTAATATGTTTGAAGTGTTGCTCCACTGACTTGCTCTTTATCAAAATACCATCAAGATAAGCAATAGCAATGTTGCAATCACTTAACATTGTATCCATCACTTGTTGGAATATGGCAGATGCCACTTTTACTCCAAAAGAAGCCGCTTGAATTTATACAATCCACGGTGTATGTTGATTGTTAAAAGGTGTGTACAATCTTCCCCTACCTGTATCTGTAGATAGGTTTCTGAGAGGTCTAACTTTGAGAAAATTTTTCCACCATTTAGTTTTGAGAACACTTCTGGGCTTGGTAATGGATAATTGTGTTTTCCTAAACAGTCATTTAATCCAGCTGAAAAGCCCGCACAAACTCTTAGTTTATTATTTTTTTTCCTTTACATAAACCGTCAGAGCTGCCCAATCTGAATGGTTGACTTTTTCAATTATAGCTAGACTTTCTAGTTTTTCTAGCACTTTATTGACCTGGTCCAATGCTGCAAATGACATGCTCTGTTTGGGCCTAAAAACAGATGTTGCTTTTCTTTTAACTCAATCCTCACTTTTGTTTACGTGCAACAGCCTAATCCTTCAAAGGAAACATTTGGAAACAAGTTTTTAATTTTTTGTCACAATTGTTCGACTTTATTCACACTTTTGACCATGCCAACTACATTTTCACAGAGAACACTAATGGGCGTATCCCACATTTTAAATAATTCCATGCATTCTGTGTCAAATAGGTTTAGTGATTTTCGCAACACATAAATGATTGTCCTTTTTGTTTCACCTTGAAAAGTTACATTGCAAATACATTCGCTGATGAAATATAATTTCTTTCTTGTAACACCATATGCTACATTATTTGATTTAAATAATTTTGGCTTACTGATTTGTCACCATGTTTCTTCATTTATGATAGTGACGTCACTACCCATGTCTAATTGCATTTTGACACAAGTGGTTTCGATTCTCACCTTGATAGATTTTCTGTTCATTGTACAAACTTTTTTCTCTGATGACAAACTATTTATTTTTTCTTGTTTGGTCCAATTTTTCATCATCTTAGTTCTGCAGTGCAATTTAATGTGTCCTGTGTTCAAACAATGAAAACACTTTGCTTTTTTGAATGGACACTCTTTTCTCAGGTGCCTACCACCACATGCCATACATGGGTTTATCTTCTGTTGTTTATCGTGAAAGACTTTATTTGTCTTCCAACTCTTGCACACTGGTTTTATCTGCAAACAATCTCTGCATTGAATTTCCTCTGTGTCATGCCTTACTTTTAATATCATGTTACAATCTTCTAACAGCTTCCGGAGAGTTATATCCTGGTTCATTTCCAGCTTTGTGAGAATTTTCATTCTGACTTCTGTGTCCTTTATAGCAGTAAGTCCCCAAGCAAAAATCAGGCACTTGAACAAGTCTGAAGTTAGTATACCCCATTTAAATCTCTCACACTCTCTGTTCACTCTACCTGCATATGTGGTAAAATCTTTGTAATTGTTTTTCTCCATGTTCA
Organism: Octopus bimaculoides; assembly: GCF_001194135.2. NCBI lineage: Eukaryota > Metazoa > Mollusca > Cephalopoda > Octopoda > Octopodidae > Octopus > Octopus bimaculoides. The sequence continues at coordinate 82,457,272 of NC_068988.1, forward strand.
ATCACTTCCAACATGTGTTGAATAACGATGTTTTTTCACTGAACATCTTATATAAAATATCAATTGCATCCAGGAAATTTATGTCAGAAACATTTTTAAGCAATATAAAGTTACAGTATTTTTTTGTGCTCTGTCATCGCCTGTTTCCTCAGAATTAAATGCATTTTCATTTCGTCAGACTAGTCTTGACATTCTTTTTTGAAAATTTGTTCAAATCTTTGGTAACAAGCTCCCAGTGAAACAAGGGATTCAAGAGGAAAAACCAAGGGACATTGATAAGAATAAAGGTGGCTAGCCATGTATGGAATCTGAAGATTAACTGTACACCACATACAATCAAATAGAGAATTGTGGAGAAATCTATGCCGTGTATAAATGGATCAAAGAGATGCAAGTTATATGTAGCTGAAAGATCACACATTCTTTTTAGTTCCAAGAATTCCACCACACTACTTAATTGCAGATCCAAAATTTTTAGCAAATACAAGCATATGGACAAGTTCCTTCTTTCAAAATGGAGAACACTACCTACTCCAGATTGATTGACTATCTCATAGATTTTGGCTTTCTTTTTGTTATATTATTCTACACCAACTAGATTAATTATGATTTTACAAAGAGGACAAAGATTTTGGCTCTTTTTACTATTCTTTTCTTTCTTTTCATTGCACTTTTTGCACCAATCATCTTTGCATTTTTCTTCTTGCTTTTTCCTTATGGCTTCTCATAGACTATCATGTTGGTTTTTAAATACATCAAGTAATATGTATTGAGCCTGAAAGATTGCTCGGAGATACATGGCACGTTACACAGATCTGCCAATTTATTGTATCTCTAAATCAGGAAGCTATTAGTAGCTCTTTTGTAAATTGTGTATATTAAATGATATTTATCTCTCACAGGATGGAGTGCTTTTTTTGTTTATCTTACTACAACAGAACTGTAAACTATATATATATATATAGAGAGAGAGAGA
>NC_068988.1:82459716-82462040 GCF_001194135.2 Octopus bimaculoides
ATGATGAAAGTAAACAAACAAAGTTTGCTTTAGAAGTGTTAAGATGTCTAGAAAGTTAAGGAAATAATTTTTTACTCTCAAATGCAGGATAATGTTAATAATATAGCATGAACAGGATAAACTACCCATATTTTCCAGAATAATGTGTCGGCTTTGAGAATAAAAAATGACTTCCTTAATATATATATATATGTGCATATGTATGTATATACATATATATATGTTTATGTGTGTATGTGGGTGTGTATGGATGTGTGTGTGTGTGCATGCATTTCTGTCTGTCTGTGTATGTATGTATGTGTGTGTATGTATGTATGTACATGTGTGTGTGTGTGTGTGTGTGTGTGTGTGTGTGTGTGTGTGTGTACAATTATGTATGTAGGCAAAGGAAAAAATATAAGTGTTGAAATAACAGCTGGATGATTTAAGTGAATAAATTGAAACAGGTTTGAAGACAGGTGTGTGAAGATTAATACAAAACTACCCGATATTAAAATAGTATTATTACACAAAATGCTTAATAATTAATAAAAAACAAAGTTCATGAACATGAAGACATTGAAATAACAAATTACAACTACTACTATTTATATTCTTATTTCATCTTTACTATTTAATTCTTTCTTATATTTTAATATCTTACAATGGTTAAGCAGTTTGCACTGGATATATGTCATTTCAGGCAGAGACTGAATTTAAATACAAATATATTACTTTTGCTATGTTTCAGTTCGCCCACAATCCCACTGGCTTACTTTAAGGACATTTTCCAATATCCATTACTCTCGTGATAATCCAGAAAAAATACATAAATAAATATATTGGCCTTTCTTTGATGATGATCACTCATCTAGAATAAATCTGTTAATGTCATCAAATTATACCACAGAAGTAATCAGAAGATCAAGTCCTTGATGACAATTTAATGCTTCAACTGTCTAGTTAATAACATCAAGCCATGGAAGACATGAAGGAAATTACATATTTGCTAGGGTTTTTTCTTTTCTTAAATTTTTTTATCTTTGAAGTAATTACTTCGTTTGTAAATGATTATTTGAAAAAAATAACTTCATTGAATACAGTTTAAGATATGCAATAAAGTTAAAGTCTATAAGAATAAAGTTATAAATATTCAAATTAAGGGTTTTTTTCTTTTTTTTTTCAGAAAAAGCATTTTTAGTTTTTTTTAGAAATTGGTTTTCATTGTTTCTGTGAATTCAAATTTCAATAAAATTAAGAAATCCTCATCCTCAATATTATAACATTCACATTTTCATGCTCACATGGATCAGACAGAATTCATTGATGCAGATTTCTATGGCCAAATACTCTTCTTGCTGCCACAAGGTAATATTTCCCCATGGCCAGACATGTTTTTCATGGAAGACTGAAAATGAAAGACACCACTTGTATAACAGGGGTGCTTGTTTACAACTATTATGCAATGTCAAGACAAGGAGACAATGATACACTCATGCACACACACTCATACTCACTTACACACACACACAAACACACAACATAATATATATATTAATCAAAGTATACAGTATTATATATCCATTGGGGCCAATCTTACCAATCAGTTTCAAACTAAGGATTCAACAGAATGTTAGTTAACAGCCTGATTATGTAACACTGTGCTCTTCAGATGGCAATCATGGAATATTTTTCCTGACTTATGGATTCTTAGATGGTTTTATATATATATATATATATATAAATCCCTGCTGGCCTACTGGGACCCACATGGTAACAGCGTCATTTATGATTGACAGCCAAAGTGAGACAATCCTCTGTTATTGACATAGTAATGAAGTCTTTTCCTCCTCCATTTTCTAGAAAGGTTATTTGTTAGAGAAGCCATAAACCAGCAGGTTTGGGATCTGACAATATGCTGTAAAGGTAAGCACTTTATGGATGTGAAACCCAGGGAAATCCCATAAGCTGGCTTTATCTAACTTTATCTATACATACATATATATATATATGTGTGTGTGTGTGTGTGTGTGTGACCTGTTCAGGCAAGTGAATTTGGAATTTGAAATTTGAAATCTGAAATCGAAATCAAACCGAATCCGACGACTGGCACCCATGCCAACCTCTCCTTCATTGAACACTAAACTCTGCTTGTGAAGACCTGTTGGGGCAAGTGAAATCAGAATCGAAATCGTAATTGAACCATACTCAATGACTGGCACCTGCACCAGTGGAGCACTAACAACACTGTCCAAGCATGTTCATTGCCAGAGCAGCTGTCTGGCTTCCATGCTAGTGGCCTGTAAATAGCACCATTTGAGCATAATCGTTACCAGAGTCGCCTT
>NC_068988.1:82462250-82465595 GCF_001194135.2 Octopus bimaculoides
TGTGACTGGCCCTCGTGCCGGTGGCACGTAAAAAACACCTTTTTGAGCATGGACGTTGCCAGTACCGTGTGAATGGCCCTCGTGCCGGTGGCACGTAAAAGCACCCACTACACTCTCGGAGTGGTTGGTGTTAGGAAGGGCATCCAGCTGTAGAAACTCTGCCAAATCAGATTGGATCCTGGTGCAGCCTTCTGGCTTGCCAGTCCTCAGTCAAATCGTCCAACCCATGCTAGCATGGAAAGCGGACGTTAAACGATGATGATGATGATGATAATGATGATACACACAAACATGCATATATATATATATCACCTTTTAGAATCCATATAATATACATATACATATATGAAAAAACAATGAACTTTTTTCAGTCTTCATCTACCAAATCCACTTACAAGGCTTTAGTTTGGCCCAGGACTATAGTAGAAGACATTTATCTACGATGCTACACAGCTGAACTGAACCTGAAACCATGCAGTTGGAAAGCAAACTTCTTTACCACACAACCATACCTAACTTCAGAAACGTGTCTAAATATTATTGGGTTTTCCTTGTATGTTGCAGATGCACAGATCAGTTAATATTAAGAATAGTCATGAATAGAATAAGTTCAAATTCCTGAAAAATGCCTTAGAAGTAGTTAGCAGTTTCTGTTAAATAGGTTGCCCAATCAACAGTAGAGATGGTATAGGAGTGAAAGGAAGGGCCTGAGGTTAACATAGACTGTTGACTGTGTATGTTAGTGTAATTGAACAACCAAGCACAAGTGAGCTAAGCGAAAGACAAGGCATGAGAGGAACCAGATGCAGCTTACTAGAGAGAAGACTGAGCTAATCCTGGGCATGTGATGTGTAAGGAGAATACCAGTTTGGGAAAGAAATGACAAGCAATACTAGGGGAAAGGACCTATGGAAGAGACAACCATGGGAAGATGTGGGACAAAGTGATGAAGGCTGATCTCAAGAAACTAAAAGTCATGAAGATGACAAAGGGTGTTTCCCCAGTACAGTGGTGGTGATGATGATTATGATGATGATGAGGGTGATACTACAGCCACATTGAGAGGAAAAATGAAAGTGCATGAAGCTTCAATAAGCTTGTCTCACATCTACTATCAGTGTGAAAAAATAATAAAATAATACTAAAATAAAACATTAATAAATAAAAAGTGAAATGGCTGCAACTGGGAATTAAAACTGGTGGAGTCAGCTTTATGAGACAAATTGCTTCTTCTTTATGGTAGCGGTTTGTATTGGGAAGAGAGGAGGAAGTGATGCAAACGAGGAGGAAGAAAGGAAAAATAAACAGACAATAAAGAAGAGGTAGAAGAGGGAAAAGAGAAAAAGAACTGAAAAATATAGGGTGCAACAAAAATAAACTCATATTCACCATTCTTGATAAACATTTCAGTAGCAAAATGCACAATGTATAGGCGTAAATAGCTTGCTCACCAACCACATGGTTCCGGGTTCAGTCCCACTGCGTGGCACCTTGAGCAAGTGTCTTCTACTATAGCCTCGGGCCGACCAAAGCCTTGTGAGTGGATTTGGTAGACGGAAACTGAAAGAAGCCCGTCGTATATATGTATATATATGTATGTGTGTGTATATGTTTGCATGTCTGTGTTTATCCCCCCATCTTCACTTGACAACCGATGCTGGTGTGTTTACGTCCCCGTAACTTAGCGGTTCAGCAAAAGAGACTGATAGAATAAGTACTAGGCTTCTAAAGAATAGGGTCGATTTGCTCGACTAAAGGTGGTGCTCCAGCATGGCCACAGTCAAATGACTGAAACAAGTAAAAAAGAAAGAAAAAAAATGTATACTGGACGAAACCATAATGGTAACTAAGACAAATAACAATAAAATACTATCTCCATGAAGACATCAAAACCACCTGCCTAACTTCACTAGCATTCTCACCAGTGTCTGTCTAAAATATGGGAAGTATTTCTTTTATGTCACACCCTGTATATAATGCTAACAAGTTTAACTTGATATGAAATAGATAAATAAATATGCTGAAAACAGAAATTGTGTGAAGTAGCAAGTTTACTTCAACATGTATTTCTGCATGTTTTTCCCAGTAAATATTTATTTATTATAAACGGTAAATCGTTGTGATTTTGTGGGTAGAATAAATTGAAATGTGTGAAAAGTAAGTCAGGTTGAAGTAGTTGTTTCCTTCCTTTCTCTGAGTGGGAGTGTGTGTATGTCGATAGTGATGTGCAAACATTAGCTGTAAGAGTTCAGTCTATTTATTGATGGTTTAGTCAATGATGGAGGGAAGGGGCAGTACCCTGAGCAGGTTGATATGGTGGCTGTTCATTTTAAACAACTGTTGCAGGAAACATGTGGGTTTAGAAGGAAATTCCAGAAGCCAATAATTTTGTGGAGGAAGAAGAAATTGACATTGTGGTGGGTGTGAGACATGGAGAAAATAAAGAGACACAAGTGGACTCAAGTAGACTCAGGTGGAGGCATTTGGATACCCATTAGTTCTGAAGAACAGAAATAGTTGTAGGCATACTTAAAGGAGTAGAGGGAGGAGTAGAAGAGTTCAAAACAGAAACTGAATCAAAATTGTGTTTCTATTAAAACATCTTCATTAAAACATCATATGTCACCCTGCCTCTCATCAAATGTAAGGAATTCTTTTTCTTGTTGGGTCTGGATGAAAAAATCATGCCCCCGTGACTATTCCAGGCCCTCTGGGTCTGATGCGATTGAGCCCTTAGTGTTCCATTTTAACAGGTGCCGAGAGAACAAGGTACTTGCAAACAGTGTTATGTCTGTATGTCATCTATTTAATAATAACTATGAGATGAAGGACACCAGATGCCATACAACCTACAAAGTTTATAGAATTCCTGAGAAATATTAGTCGAGCACTGATATGTGAGTTACTGTTGAGTACACAACAACAATAGATACATCACACCATAATGTAGCTGAGGCACACTCAGAAAACAGCTGCACTTACAATTACCAACTGCTACTGTTGGTACAGCAACCACGTTGTGTACAATAGTCTTGTTGCCACTACTACTGCTGCTGCTACCATGACCACCACCACCACCACTACCATTACCACCACCATGCCACCATCACCACCTCCACCAGCAACACCATTACCACCACTACAATTACTACCACTGTTACTACATCTATTACCACCACCACTTCTGCTACCACTGTAACCACTACTATTACAATTTCTACTACTTATAATTCTTGATGTAGCAATCCTTTTGCCAGCTGTTTGTCATTTCTAATCTGCCCAGTGGTGGTGGTGGTGGTGGTGGTGGTGGTGGCGGCGGTGGCGGCGACAGTGGCGGCGGCAGTG
>NC_068988.1:82465636-82467633 GCF_001194135.2 Octopus bimaculoides
GTGGCAGTGGCGGCGGCAGTGGCAGCGACAGTGGTGGCGGCAGTGGCGGCGGCAGTGGCGGCAGTGAAGAGGATATTCTCCTGATGCTCCTTGACCAAATTTTAAATTTCTGTTCAAGTTATTTTGTTTCACTTGTAAGGCTTAGGGGAAGACAAACCATCTCAATATCCCCTGCTAGCCCCACCTTTGCTGCTCCTATGAAAACTGGTTGTTTAAAGGTAGTTCTTTTTAAATCGTATAAATTAAAGTTCTTTTCCTCATTCCTGAAAGTCCAAATTCACAAATTTATAGGTTCAAATACTGAATACTATGATATAGCATGCTGTCAGTAAAGTCAAAATATGACATGGTTTGATATTTGGTTGAAGCTAATTCACTTCACCTACGTTGCCAATACTCTTGGGAAACTCATGAACATCTCATTATTCTATTTACCTACTTTTGCATATCTCAGAACCTTGTTTTGAAGATGTACATGCCAGGTAAGTGATTTCCTCTGAGACCTTACGAGGAGGTACTGGAAAGTTTCTGGCTTTAAGAGTATTGCAAAAGGCTTGGCTGGAGGCCCAAACTTCTGAGTTCTTTTACAGGCTTAGAAAAACCGCTCAAGTAAGTGTGTGAATCTGCGAGGAGAATATGTTGTATAAAATCATAATTAACTGATCCTTCTGTATTTTCTTTTACCCAAAACCAGAAACTTTTCAGCACCCTTTCATCTGTTGAAATTAAAATGATCACAGCATGGAAGACACGTTTTGGTTTCAAATTTTGAAAGATTCACACAGAAACAAAGATTGAGGAAGGAGAAAGGAGAAAGGAAAAGAAAGAAAAGGGAAGAAATGAAAGAAAAGGGAGGAAAAGAAAGAAAAAGGTGGAGGTGACTAAAGTAGTGGAAGATGGAAGGGAAGGAGGCAATGTGCTATATCCCAGAACAAGTGGGGTGCTCAGCCACATCCCTTGGTAATGACAGCTATACTCTATTTTCATACTTTCTCTATCACATCTCAGTCATTAAAACCAGGCGCTACTACCTGCCATACAGGGAACAGAAGATGACTAAATAATAGTCATTAACCAACAAATTTCTTTTTAAGCCAGTCACTGACTTCCAATATTCTCAGTCACCAGACTACTACCCTCTTTTATTAAACTCAGATGTTGGTCTCATGCCTGAAGAGAGAACCCTATGAGGTAGAATGTCTATTACTAACTGTTCTTTGTGGCAATATTTTTTGCTATCTCATCTATGGGGTGTAGATGAGATAAGTCATTCAACAGATGCTATGGTGTTTGTTTGAGTTGTTATTTTGGGGGCTGTTGTTGTCTTTTTTTTTGTGCACATGTATTTTTGAGAAATAAAAATCTTCACAGCATGCTGAAATCAGGGATGAAAGAAAGCAAGAAATATATATGTATATGAGTGTGTGTGTGTGTGTGTATTTGTGTGTGTGTGTATTTGTGTGTGCATGTGTGTGTGTGTGTGTGTGTCTGTGTCTGTGTGCGTGTGTGCGTGTGTGTGTGCATATGTATACTCATATACGCATACATGAATAGACATGGCTCTGTGATAAAGAAGTTTGCTTCACAACAACATTTTTCAGATTCAGCCCCACTAGTGTACTTTAAGGTGTTTTCTAATATAGCCTCAGATCAGCCGAAGGCTTCTAAATTGAAACTGAAAGCCTGATATATGTGTGTGTACATATATATATATATATATGTACGTATATCTATCTATCTATCTATCTATCTATCTATCTCAGTATATATACAGTAATCGCTCAACTATCGTGGGTGTTACATTCTAAAACCTCCCACAGAAATAATTAAAATATAAAAAATATAAATATCTATGATATAGTAAGTGCATGATAGGTGAACCACGATGTACTAAGTGTGCGATAGGTGAACTGCAATATGACGAGGGTTTACTGTGTATATATATATATATATATATATATATATGTGTGTGTGTGTGTGTGTGTGTGTGTGTGTGT
>NC_068988.1:82468876-82470322 GCF_001194135.2 Octopus bimaculoides
ATATATATATATATACACACACACATATATATATAATAATACAAATGATATGTGAGCATATGCATATATACATACCTATATGTACATACCTACATCTACATGTATGTATAGATGCATATCCGGGTACAAGATGTCAAAAAAACGTGGACAAAAGAGGAACAGGAACATAAACAAAACATAAAAAACGAACTTTTTTTACAGACAACAGAATGAACACATAGGAAAACAGACAAGCCACATATGGAACTTTTCCTTCATCAGCTGCCTCTATTCTAAACTAGGCGTTTTGAAGAGGTAGAACGCGCTCTTAGAATAGCTCTTCCTGCGAAGCAAATTAAGTGAAACCTGCTATGCGGAGGATTCCAATGTAGCAAACAGAAACCACACAGGGGAAAACAAACATTGAGGGTCGTTAGGCCAAACAAGATGAGATACTGAACGCTGTGATGTGATGAACTTGAGAAGAGAGAGATAGCAGTTCATGCTGCCTTTATGCTGGCCAAATGGAGAAAGGAAGAACTGACCACAGGTCACATGTGATCAATGAGGAGTGGTAGAGAAAGGAAAAGGGAGGAAGTTGAACATAGGTGAGCAACGAGAGACAATAGGAAGAGTAAGAGAGAGATATAGCAGTGAAGGAGAGAAGCAAGGACAACAGAAGGAAGAAGAACGAGAGGGGGAGATAGGTAAGAAGAAAGAAAGAAAGAAAGATAGATAGATAGATAGATAGATAGATAGAGAGAGAGAGAGAGAGAGAGATAGACAGAAAGATAGATAGATAAATAGATAGATAGATAGATAGATAGATAGATAGATAGATAGATAGATAGATAGATAGAAATATAAAAATACATATATATATATATATATATAAATATATAATTTAGAGAAAAAACCACAATTCTTGAATTCATCCATGAAAATCCACAGTCACATATAGAAAAATTTAATAAGTAAATACACTAAAAAGATCTATAATAGAAATACAAAGTAATAAATATTAAATAATAAAACGACTACACATGTTTCATAACCACATTTTCAAATAGAAAATAAAATAAAAATCAAATCAATTCAAATCGATTCAAAATAAATCAATTGAAAATCAATTCTTTTCAAAAATATAGCTAATCTTCGGGTCAAAATACAATAATAATAATGATAAAATGAATGTATATATATATATCAACTAACAATAAATAACAAATGAATTTATATAAAAATACTTATTTTACCAATAAATAAAAGAAAAACATTTTACTATATTATTGAAAATAAATACAATACTTATCATATCGAAGCTTTAGTTTAAACTAAAATTTTCAACGTTATACTATTAACTTAGCGTTTATTAGAATTAAGTCGCGTGAAAATATGGTGTAAAGAAAAGTAATAGAATAAAGAGATATATAAACATGAATGGAAGTTTTATTTATAAAATCATAA
>NC_068988.1:82470719-82482387 GCF_001194135.2 Octopus bimaculoides
TATACATATATATAATATAACAACATTATGTAAACCAATTTTACTGCTGTTTTCATGGCTATACTACATTCAAAATTTACTTTCTTGTCTTTAAAATATGAAACACATTCAATGCTTCCAAAGTTTGTTCATAATGTTGTCGTTATAATTATTTAGTGTTTAATTTGATGGTGATTGTTGTCTGTGGGCCATTTACCTTAATTGTACAGTACTCAGCTGGTATCTGAGTGGTGCAGGATCAAGTCCTGTAGCCATTTGCTGACAACTTTTCTGTGTTATAAGGGTAAAATACTGAATTTTTCTGCAGCTATACTATACTACATTCAAAATTTACTTTCTTCTCTGTAAAATATATATATAAATACTCACACACACATATACATACATACACACATTCATAGATAGATAGATAGATAGATAGATAGATAGATAGATAGATAGATAGATAGATAGATGGTGTATGTGTGTGTGAATGTGTATGTTTGTATTTGTGTCTCCATGTCCTAACACCGAGCACTAGTCACAAATAAGTGTCACAATCATACAAGCTGTGTGATTTGGTTATAATCTTCTGTGACAAATTGCCCAGGCATTGTAGTGTTTGTTGCTTGAAGGACAAGGGAAATATTACTTTACTTGAAAACATGTGAGAGTTGGTGACTGGAAGAGCATCTAGGGATAGAAAATAGACCTCAATAAATTTCGTCAGAACATTAAAACGAGAATATATAAATATATACATACATACATATATATTGCATATATATATACAAACATACACTCACACATGTGTGTAGATGTCTGTGTGTGTGTGTGTGTGTGTGTGTGTGTGTGTGTGTGTGTGAGAGAGAGAGAGAGAGCACATGTGTGAGTATCTGTCTATATATTTGTGTGTATGTTTGTGTATATGTTTACATGTGTGTGTGTGTGTATGCATGTGTGTGTGTTTGTATGTATTTGTATATGTGTGAATGTGTATGTGTAAAATAGTAAACTATTCTTCCTTTTTAGGAATGCATTATCATGAATACACCAACCTGAACACCTCAATACATCTTGTTTCTGAGAGATATGACCTCAATTTATATTTGCTAATTGATACAAATCGTCAAAATATTCATAGCCACAGTAAGATAGCTTGACACATATTCTGTAGTTTGGGACTCGAAAGTACATTACCATTTCATTCCATTTTGTTAATTAAATCACACACACTAAGTGACATACCTGGACATTGTGAAGATTTACTCACATTCAGAAAGAAACCTAACGACTTTCAATAATTACTAATTACAAAACTAGTTTATTTGTTTTTATTAATTCTGAAGCAAAAAGAAAAACAAAAAGTAAACAAAATGAAATACAGTAATCACTCGCCTTATTGCATTTCACCTATCATGCCCTCAGTATATTCCAGATTTTTCTGGCTAATATATGTAAATTTATCGCAGACTCTTCGGTGTATTGCAGATTTCTGCAGCCAATAGGTATTTAGATTTTTTTAGATTTTAATTATTTCTGTGGTAAAATAAGCATTTTCAAGCCTAAAAATTAATAAATGAATAAATAAAAATACAGTACTGCAGCACTATGTAACACATTAATTAAAATCTATTAAAAGAAAATATGTAGTGTAACATAGATGAGTAAACAAAGAATCACACATACTGTATGGAAAACAAAACTCTGGAGGTGAATGTGTGGTGTGTGGTGTTGCTTTGCATTTGTGAATAAAATTGTGAATTTATTTCAAGCCCTACAATGTCACCCTGCACCTTATAAGGCTTCTGGCAGTGAACCCAAGTGCCAGAGGAAGATGCTTACTATAGCATTACTATAGTAGAGAAGTGAGACTCTTTGACATGCTTAAAGAAGGGAGAAGATATGTGAATGTAGGCTGCCAAAAGAACTTTAGAGAATGGCGGAAGATTGGGACCCCCAGAACCAAGAACCAAGATCCTGCCATCCTCTGCATGTAATACCAATGATGTGGTGTAGCTTCAGCCTGGTTTCAGCTTGTGTGATTGTGGTGCTGGCTATCCACTTGTTGTGAGGCCTGCATGCCTGACAGGCTCATCCTGGGAGTCCCTGAGCATCATTACTACTCTGTATTTCACAACCTTTAATTCCTCCATCATAGATGTCAGAGATGGTGCCATGATAAAATGTATCCAACAAATTCTCTTAAGTATAGGTTGAGAAGTTCCTTTAGTTTTGTGAAAAATATGACAAAGTGCAATGCTATGATAAAACACACCAATACACCCAGTACACTCTATAAAATTTCTGATGTTAGAAAGGGCAGCCAGCCTTAGAAGCCAAGTCAAAAGTGTAACTTATGAGGAGTATGATGTGGTTCTCTGATCCACCTATAAGAGCAGCATTGACTCATCTAACCCATACCAGCATGAGAAAAGGATGTAAAATCACAATAATGACACTGATGCTGCCATTGATTCCAATGGCAACAACAACAAAAATACTGTTGACAACTGGGCTGGGATGATAATTATCTCTGATTCTGTTTAATTGTTCTTTATTTCTAATATGTAGAATATCTTGGTCAACCTTTGAAGAAGCTGATTCTTGGAATGGAAAATATGAGGGGGTGTTCATTAAAGATTTCCCCTGACCCATTTCCCAAGAACTGGAATAAACGAAACTTGGCATAATTATTAGTCCTTCTCTACACAGCCAGTACCAATGGTGACACACTTCTCCCATTGCTTTATGTAGTGATGGGTAGGGTACATCTGGAGCTGAGACTTTACCTCGAAAATAAGTTCATTATCATCCGAAAAAAAAAGACTTCATTGTTGGAAAAAAGTGGAAGTCAGATGATGCAAGGTCAGGAGAGTAAGGGGGATGAGGAAGTGTGCTTTCATCTGGGCAACATGCGCATTGTGAACTGGGATGTTGTTTTGGAGGTGGTGGACTCCTTTGGTCAGTATGTCACACCTCTCTGCTTTTATGGCGTCCCACAATTTCTGCAGCAGAGAAGCATAATATTCCTTGTTAATTGTGGTACCCTTTGCCGGAAAATTCATCGTCACTACTCCACACTGTGAGCATCACCTTGCCTGTTGAGGGTTGGACACAAGCCTTCTTTAGAGGTAGTGAGTTATCATGCTTCCATTGTGCTGTGGTGAGAGTCGTTGACACTAGGGCCAGATTAAGACTCATTGAGGCCCTAAGCACTTAAAAGATTTTGGTGTCCCCATAAAAGATTATGTAATTCAACATATAAACAATAACAAACCATAAAATAAATTTTTACTTTTCAAAATGAAACAAAACAGTAAGAGGGAAAATAATGTTTATTTTTGTATACTTCCACTTTATTTGTATTTGAAAAGTTTCCTCTTACTTTTTTTGAATTGCAAAGTCTTTGATTAGATCTTCAAAATTAATCTTAGGTAACACATTTGCATCTATACTTAGTAGAGATAAAAGCATCTTGAATATTATTCTAGCAAGTTTATAGTGATTTTTTTGTGTTGTAAACCATTTACCATTTCTGTGGTACCCCCTTCTTTCCTTGATGCTCTAAGCACGATCTTATTTTGCTTAATAGTTTTAATTCAGTGCTGATTGACTCCCCTGGGGATTGGGAGAATGGACTAGCCAAACTCTTAAACAGAATAGAGGTCAGCAGTAGTCAAGAGAGCATTTTGGTAATCTCATGAAGTATGTCATGTGAACACATTGATTAAACCTCCGCTGCATAATTTACCTATACCCCCCTATGGTAGGACATAAAAGTGGCGAAACTTGCGTAGGACATTAAAATTTTTTTTGGTACAAAATCAAAGAAAAAATCATTAACATGGAAAACTTGTTGGCTCGCTTGGTATAGTTGCAGCAGCAACAGCAACATCTAAGGTCAGGTCATTCTTGGGTGCTACTGGTAAGGTGTAACTCAGTACAACCTGTTGCACAAGGTCAGGTTGCTCTTGGGTGCTACTGGTAACATGCAACCTGTTGCATGCACAGGACATCGAGAAATTGGTGAAAGCTGATAGAAGTTGCATGCTCAGCAGCCAAAGTACCACCAGTAAAACACCTATCATATCCTATGAAAAGGCATCAAGTCAGCAGAAGTTGTTGAAGAGTTTTGCTAGAGGCCGGTAAGAGTCAGTGTGTTAGTTCCACATTGAACTCGCACTGAACACATAAGTTTCCATAATGGTAGTTGTTCAAATTACTGTGTGTTGGTTCCATTGCTAAAATGTGGTAAGGATTTGATTCTTCTGCTCACAATATATTGGATGCAGCTGTGCAATGCTAACCAGCTTAGGGTTAAAAAATCCCACTTAAGTCCATTCAAGTGAAAAACAAGAGTGCTAACAACAGTACTTAGTACAATGAAAAAGAGTGTTGTGTGCAAAAAAACAACAATACTACCTCCTAAGAGTTGGGTAACAATTGTGTTACAACATCTGGTAATGAGTTGTCAATATATAAAAGTGATGATGTAAAAATAAATAAAAATAATATTAACTCCCAATGGAAGTCAATCTCAAAGGGGGAGATGTTGTGGTGAGAGTCATTGTCATCCTTGGGGGATTGGGAGAATGGACTAGCCAAACTCTTATAAAGAGCAGAGGTCAGTAATAGTCTAGAGAGCATTTTAGTAGTCTCGCAAAGTGTGTCATGTGAACATGTTGATTAAACCTCCACTGCATAATTTATCTATACCTACTTGTGGCAAGATATAAAACATTGCTTCGACTGGACTTTAGTCTCAGGATCCATGTTTCATCCTGTGTGATAAGTCTGCTGGAAAAGTCTTCCTCATTTTCTTGGCACATTGCCAAAAGAGTCCGGGAGCAATTGGCTCGTTCCTGCTTCTGTAAAGGTGTGAGAATCTGAGGAATTTGTTGTCCAGTCAACTTCCACATGTGCAAATGGTCATGAATGATTATTTCCACAGACCCTACACTTATCTTCACTTCTTGGGCTAGTTGCTGAATAGTTATGCAGTGATCCTCCAAAATGGCAGCTTCCATTTTATGGATGGTGTCGTCATCAAATGCAGAATGTGGTCATCCAGGAATAGGAGCAGTTTCCACCAATGTCCAACGACATTTGAACTGGCAATACCAGTGCTTGACTACATCGTATGATAGTGCATCATCACCATAAACTTCTTTTATCTCATCAAAAGTCTTTTTTAGTATGCGACCTTTCAAGTATAAGAACCTGATCACTGGTCTGCATTCAACTGCCTCCATTATAACACCTTAGTCCACTTCAGCAGCTGTAAAAGACAGATGAATACTATTGGAAAGCAACAATTTACAATGTGACATGTAGAGACATGTATGATTATACCTGTACAAGTTCTGTTTCCTGTAATAACCAGAAATAGGGCAGAGGAAATCTTTAATGAACACCCTTCATAAATGCTGGTAAATCACTTCTAAAGACATTGCACAATGCATTGTGTAGCATCTGATCTCTTAGAGTAATTAATGAAACATTTTAGGAATGTTAGAAGTAACAATGAATGCACATATCTAGGAATTCACCCCTTAAAGTGATTGGGGAACATATTTTAAGAATATCTGAAGTAACAGTAACCCCCACATATAGCCTAGCAATTAACCCCACAGTAAGTATTCTTCAATGGAAGCCATTGCTGGCTATCAAGTCTTCTCAATTTTATTTTGTTTATTTACTTACCTTTTCTGTTATTGTAAGTGGTTGTTACCTCTAAAAAATAACTACCCTACCCTTGTGTTCAGGTTCAATCTGTATACTTCTCTAAGTCATATATTTGTGTACACAGCTTCAATAACAAAAATCAAGCCTACAATGTTGTCTGAGAATAAAAAATTTCATTGTTATCATACCAGCTGCTTCAATAAATGCCAAACCATGTGAGTGCATATTGCATATCAGCACAACTATCTTGATTAAATTACTATTGTTTTCTATGTATGAAACCTGAAGCAGGTAAGGTTATTCTAGGTCTGTTTTTTTATCCTGCTGTCTGTTCAGGGTCAGTGGGCTGGAGTGTCGTAAACTGAAATACATGGGGAGGAGTGGCTGATGATGGGTTATATTTTTAATGATGATATGAAGCAATTAGACAAAAGGAAGAAAAATATTTATGAATTGGTTGAAATGGCCCTTTATTTTCATTGTTAAAATTTAAGATACAACCTCTTCAAGTTGTATCGCAGTACTGATATCCTTTCTGTAGGTAGTTAAATTCATCTTTTGTTGACTGCTAGAAGACTAGTGGAAAAACGAGTGACAAAAAGAGTAAGAGAGTTGACCTCTCTGAGCTGAAAAATAGATGCACTTCATCTAGGCAAACCAATTTGGAGTTCTGTATTTATATTTTCCTCTAGCCAAATCAGGTCAGGCAAGACATAAGATTTTCCATCTCTTATTTGCCTGAACCCTATTTAACCTAAAAATGTTAACTTAAGCAATGGACCTTAATTAAATGTGGCAGTTGACTCTCATAAATTTCTAAGTATAAAAGCTAGAGAACAATAAGAAGAGAACAAGCAGAAATATGTAGATTCAGTTTTGAATTCTGGCTCAGAATCCAAGCTAATCATTACATATTTATCTTCCTCAAGTATGATTTATGGTACCTCTATGACAGAATGATTATTAACCTGTTTCATTTTAGCAGAGGCAGTAGTTAAGATATTGTCGGTTTTCCATGATCCAGAGAAATTACTGTATTTACTTGTCTACTTCTCTAAGTCATATATTTGTGTACACAGCTTCAATAACAAAAATCAAGCCTACAATGTTGTCTGAGAATAAAAAATTTCATTGTTATCATACCAGCTGCTTCAATAAATGCCAAACCATGTGAGTGCATATTGCATATCAGCACAACTATCTTGATTAAATTACTACTGTTTTCTATGTATGAAACCTGAAGCAGGTAAGGTTATTCTAGGTCTGGTTTTTTTATCCTGCTGTCTGTTCAGGGTCAGTGGGCTGGAGTGTCGTAAACTGAAATACATGGGGAGGAGTGGCTGATGATGGGTTAATAAAGATAATTGAGAGAAATGGTGGTGAGAGGGGATGATAATGCAATTTGGAAAAAACAAGCATTGAAAAACAAAGAAATAGAGGTCAAGAGAGAAAAGGAAGAAAAGAGAAGAAGGTTTTATTAGCAGTGAATATCTGTCATTCACTATAATTGTGATTAAGAAACAAATATAAAATAACTACAAACTGGTGTTGAGAGAAAGCATTCAGCGTAAATTTGTTGCTCTCAAATGAAGTTGCTGAATCTATAGTAGTTAATAGTGACCAGGGACAGTTTTCTGTACGAGAAACAGTTGTGAGAGATGGAAGAAAGCAGAATGTTTACTGGAAATACCAAAGACCAGAAGGGGCCACAGAGTGAGCATCCTCATCATCATCATCACCACCACCACCACCACCACCATCATCATCGTTTAACATCTGTTTTTCGTGCATAGATTGGGCATTTTGACAGGAGCTGGCCAGCCAGGGTGCTGTCCAGACACCAATTGTCTGTTATGGCATGGTTTTACAGTTGGATGCCCGCCCTAATGCGAATCATTTTACAGAGTGTTCTGAATGCTTTTTTTGTACCACTGGCGCAAGTGTGTTTATGCAGCACCAGCACAAATACATTTTATGTAGGACCAGCACTTGTAAAGGACAAACATGTATGTAGGGATAACCATGATTTTAATTAGCTTGAAGTATCTTCTCAAGTACAGTAAATCACAACTCCTGGTCCCTTGTCATTTCCTTTTTGAGGCCCAGCATCTGATGAACCTTTCTCACCACTTCTTCCCACATCTTCCTGGGTCCATCCCTTCCACAGGTTCTCTCCACAATTAGAACTCAGCACTTCTTTACACAGCTGTCTTCATCCATACACATCACATGACCAAACCAACACAGTCTTCTCTCTTGCACATAACATCTGATGCCTCTTATACCCTGTTTTCCTCTTAAATCATTTACACTCTGTTGTGTATGCACACTGACATTACCCATCCAGCAGAGCATGCTAGCTTCATTTTTTCAAGCCTTCATAAGTCCTCTGTAGTCATAGCCCATGTTTCAAAGCTATGTAGCATAGCTGTAAATGCACAGGCATCATACAATCTGCTTTTCACTCTGAGGGAGAGGCCCTTAGTTACCAACAAAGGTAGAAGTTCTCTGAATTTTGCCCAGCCCACTCTTATTCTAGCAACTATGCTTTCTTGATCACCTTGGTAACAGAAGCTATGTACTACTTCTAATGGTCTCCCCAAGCATTTGAGGAAGTCTATTGTCTGCACATTTTTAGTGCTTATTGTACCCTCACATTTGTCACACACAAAAACTATTTTCTCGGTTAACCTTTCTGTGATGCCATTACACCTCTTCTGTGTCCAAAGCTTGCACTGGGTACAACATATGGAGTTTCTACCAACACCCTTCCTACATATCAAGCATGGCTATCTCCCTGAAGGGACTTGTGATTTGTCTGTTATCCAACTTACTAGGACTTTGGTCTTTGCCAAATTAACCCTGTGTCCAGAAAAAGGGAAAGGACTATTTGACTGGATCATTGGTCAGTGATGTACTGGTGAAAGTAATTCTGTTATGGATAAGACTGAAAGCTACTACCAAGATATTTCCCATCTGTTATTTAAAGATT
Source organism: Octopus bimaculoides (assembly GCF_001194135.2). Lineage (NCBI taxonomy): Eukaryota > Metazoa > Mollusca > Cephalopoda > Octopoda > Octopodidae > Octopus > Octopus bimaculoides. The sequence goes on from NC_068988.1 coordinate 82,479,379, forward strand.
CTAGGCCACAAACAGGCAAAACCATCAGTACACCAGACAAAAGACTTAGCAGCTTTTCATCCGTCTTTACATTCTTAAGTTCTGGCAAGATTGACTTTGCCTTTCATTCTTTTAAGGTCATCAAAATAAAGACCAGTCAAGTACTGAGGTCAAAATAATGGACTTCCCTCTTACCTTAAAAACTGCTAGCCCAGTACCAAAATTTGAAACCCTTATTTAAAGATTATAATGGACTTATGATTTTATGGTAAGAAAAATGTTTAATCTGTGACAGAAAACCAAAATATTCCAGAAACTACCACATAATTTCAGTTCTGAAACAAATAAAGAACTTTGGTAATATGGATGATACAATTGACATCTAAGGAAGAAAGGAAGAATATTGATGCAATGAACATGAGATATGAAAGGATACATTTTACCAGACGTTAAATGATGATGCTGGTGATGATGATGATGATACATATGTATGCATGTATATATATATATATATATATATATATATATATATATAAATTTAATTAGAGCTTGTGTTAACCTCATGAAGGGCTGGTTTCCTCCAAGGAAATACTGGTTCAATACCTAGTATTTTGGGGGAATGAATTTCCTTGAAATAATCGGAATATATAAAAACATACAGTTTATATTCATTTAAAAGAAGAAAATGGAGATTTGGAAGTTAATAATAAAAAATTAACTTCCCAAACGCCATTTTCTTCTTTTAAATGAATATAAACTATATGTTTTTATATATTCCTATTATTTCAAGGAAATTCATTCCCCCAAAATACTAGGTATTAAACCAGTATTTCCTTGGAGGAAACCAGCCCTTCATGAGGTTAACACAACCGTTAATTAAATTTATATATAAGAGAGAGGTTTGGAGATGCCACTATGAAAGGTTGTTCAATAAAGAAAATGAATGAGAGAAAGAGAGTCTGCCGAATGTTGACCAACAGAGGGACCAGCTATCCGAGTTGACGGTACCATGGTAGATAAAGCAATTAAGAGTATGAAGACAGGGAAAGCCCTTGGCCCTTCAAGAATCACTGCAGCGATGCTCAAAATATCTGGCAGTGTCGGCTATAGCCTAGTCACCCGTATTGTTAACCAGGTGATACACGAAGGAGTTATACCCAATGACTGGTGTAGCAGCACCATAGTCAACTGCTACAACGGTAAAGGTGACACTCTAGACACAAACAATTACAGAGGTATCAAGTTGTTCGATCAGGTAATGAAGGTCACAGAGAGGGTCATAGCCCAACTAATTAGGGAGAGAGTCAGTTTAGATGAGATGCAGTTTGGGTTCGTGCCAGGGAAAAGCACCACTGATGCTATATTTCTGGTAAGACAGCTGCAGGAGAAATACCTAGCCAAAGATAAACCTCTGTACCTGGCTTTCGTTGACATGGAGAAAGTCTTTGACAGGGTCCCCCGATCCCTTATCTGGTAGTCAATGAGGAAAGTAGGGACAGATGAATGGTTAGTGAGAGCTGTGCGAGCCATGTACAGAGATGCTGTCAGTAAGGTGAGGGTTGGCAACGAGGACAGTGAAGAATTCCGGGTAGAGGTAGGGATCCACCAAGGTTCAGTCCTCAGCCCCCTCCTATTTATCATAGTCCTCCAGGCAATAACACAGGAATTCAAGACAGGATGACCCTGGGAGCTCCTCTATGCTGATGACCTTGCTCTAATTGCTGAGTCACTATCAGAACTAGAGAAGAAGTTTCAGGTGTGGAAGCAAGGATTAGAATCGAAGGGCCTTAGAGTTAACCTAGCTAAAACCAAACTCCTAATAAGTAGGAAGGTAGACAATCACATGTCAATTGTTGGCGAATTTTTCTCCTTCTTCCTTCTTTTCCTTTGGACATTCCTATTTTACCTGTTTCTGATGAAGAGCTACGCTTGAATTGTAAACCAACAACTTTCTTCTTTCTCCGAATGTCATATTAATACGTTGCTTGTGCTACATCGTCATGTTTGTTAGTTTTTCCTTTTACTTTTTCTCTGTTTTTTTAATTGATTATATATGTATATATATATGTACGTGTATGTATATATATATATATATATATATATATATATATATATATATATATATATATATATACATATATATATACATACATACATATATACATACATGCATCCATATATATGTGTAGGCATATGTATATATGTATGTATGTATGTATGCATGTATGATGATACTGATGATGATGATGATGATGACGATGACAACGACCAGAACTTTGATGATAAAGATGAAAACAATGATGATCCTGATGATGAAAACAAAGGCAATTGTTGACAAAATAAACATTGAAATACTGATCATTTAATTTATTTCTTGACAAAACACAAAAATAACTATTGAGAAATCACCACAATTGTCACTGTCATTATTATTATTATGAAATACAAGTATATTTATTGTGAAATACTTGTTATTTCACAATAATTAAATTACTGTTTAATTATTATTATTTCTTTAAAGGCATTCCTAGTAATAAGTACCATGATTGTTGCACATCACAAAGTATTTAATTTGTCTGTGAAGTACTTGTTGTTATTGTAAAACAACAACAAGATATATTTCACAAATGGTGATTGTGAAATACTCACAATAAAAATACTGTGATAGGTTTCCTGAGTTGCTTAACAATGTCAGTAGTTGGTTGGAGGTAATGAATGTGTTGGTGTAGACTTTGATCTTACCACATGTGGCCCTTAGAAAAGATTAGGGGGCACATGCTGGATGCCTTCAATGAACGGACCTAAGACAGAGCTGAGCCATTTCACCTGTTTTATGAATAGCCAGAAGTCAGCGTCTCCTGATTCATCCTGGGAAATAAATAACAACAACAACAATAATAATAATAAGGAATATAAAAGGAGGCATGATAGCAATACATATATGTGTGTACATATAATGTATGTATATATATATATATATATACATATATGTGTGTGTGTGTGTGTGTGTGTGTGTGTGTGTGTGTGTGT
>NC_068988.1:82482397-82484091 GCF_001194135.2 Octopus bimaculoides
TCAATATATATATATTGGGTTGGCAACTAAGTTCCCGCCGTTTTTTTAAATTTAAATTTTTAAAAAGATTTAATAAAAAATAACAACTAATTAATCAATAATGTATTCATTATTGTTGTTTACAACTTCTTCCCAACATTCAACAAGATTTTCAATATCTCGTTGGTAGAAATCACCCAATTTCGACTTGAAAATTTGATCCAACTAAGCTCTCAATTCTGCATCAGTATTGAACAAAACTCCGCGCATAGCATTTGAAAAAGATCAAAAGAGATGGAAATCCATTGGTACCAAATCAGGAGAGTACGGTGGGTGTGGCAGTACTTCCCAGCCATGCATATTAATGGATTCCTTGATCATATTAGTGATATGAGGGCGGGCATTGTCGTGCAGCAGAAGAACTCCATGCTGCCAATTAGGTTTTTTTCTCTTGTATAGCCATGTTGAGTCGTTCTATCTATTTGAACATAGAGTTCCATGTTGACCATTTGGTTCCATTCAAGCAATTCGTAATAGATAATCCTTTCCCAGTCCCACCATACGCACAACATCATTTTACGCGGATGAAGATTTTGTTTCACACGCGGTGTCGCTTGTTTACCGGGGCTAAGCCATTCCTTACGCTGCTTCATATTGATGTACAGGCACCCTTTTTCATTACTAGTTACGATTCAGTAAAGAAATCGTTGCTTGTGTCCATGAGTTGAGCAGTGACGAGCAAGCAAACCAGTGGAGATTGTGGCTCGTTGATTTTTGTTATTGTCACTTAAAGCATGTGGAACCCATGCTCCATACTTCTGAACCTTTCCCATCGAGTGAAGATGCTTCTCTATAGCAGTGTAGGATCATTCCATTTTCTCTGCCAGTTCCCTTGTTGTTTGACGAGAATTTTCGTGCAAAAGTTGGTTTAATTGCTCTTCATCGAACTCAAATGGACAGCCAGAACAAGGTGCAGCTTTGAGGTCAAAAGTTCCTTTTTTGAACTTGGCATACCAATCACAAGTGGTTCCTTCAGCTATGGCACGTTCTCCATACACAGCACAAATGTGGCAAGCAGCTTTTGTGACCTTAGAACCTTGATTAAAAGCAAAAAGATGGCGGTGAAGAAAATGCTCATTTTACTAAACTTGATATTCCATTTTAATGATCTGAAAATAAACAAAAATTAACTAAAATTAACTAGAATAAAAAAACAAAATAGATTCTAAAATGATTCAAAAATAGAACTCTCAAAAAAAAAATAGATTCCAAAATTTAACAGCACAATAAATTCCAAAATTTAATAAAACGGCAGGAACTTAGTAGCTAACCCAATATATCAGTATATATATTGTGGTGTGATGGAGGAAAAAGACAACAAGAAGCAAAAGGACAGAATGAAACGCTGGACCTTACCTTGTTGACTGCAGCGGAGTAAACGATCGCTCCTGATCAAAACACGTCTTTCTCATAAGCTGTCTGTTTTCTGACTGCCCCCACGTGCTGGCCTTCGACCGCGTGTGTCCGACTTCCCATCTGACCCTTCCGGTCTGGCCCTTCCAGTCTGGCTTCACTTCTGTTTGCCTCATCTCTCTCCACCAACAACACACAGCTCATCACAGTCCATAACACCACACGCCCCCCCTGATCTATAGATCATTCAACCGGCTCTCCCATTCACTCCTCGCTCCCGAACTACCTTAATTGGTTTCATA
>NC_068988.1:82486416-82486880 GCF_001194135.2 Octopus bimaculoides
TTTTTTAACGTCGGGGGCTCTCCCCTCCAGTGCCACTCCATTGTCCACCTCTGGCCATCGAAGGTGGCATGAAAATCCTGGTCTTCAATGGTGTGCACGGCATTGTTTTCTTCGCGGTTCTCACCAATGCACGGCGTCGCGATACACGGTTTCCCCGCGACCCCCAAAGTCACACCGGCCTCGTTGACAGTGACACCTCCTAAACGGGTGATTGCATCCATCCCCATCACCACGTCAATCTCATCCACCAAGTGGCCAACTACAATTGCTTGCAGCGTCAGCTTTGCTCCCTGCACCTCAATCTGCACGTCAGTAATGCCTTCACAGCGTACTTCTCTCCTGTCGACTGCCCTCACACTGCTTTCTCCACTCCATGTCTCTACCACTCCCGGAGTCATCAGGGTCATTGTACAGCCTGTGTCCACGACATCTTCTCCTCCACCAGCACCTCAACAACGAGTAGC
>NC_068988.1:82487202-82491712 GCF_001194135.2 Octopus bimaculoides
ATCTAGTGATTCTCCCTCATACCTCGCCAGTTTAGCCAATCTCCTAAGTTCGTTGGCAAACACATCGACCTGTTCGCCAGTCCACTTCGCTCTCCCCAGGCGAGCGTACGCCTCAAACATTCCTTCTGCGAAGGCCTCCATCAAGCGGATTTCTATTTTCTCCGCGCTAACTTGGTCCCTCTCTTCCATCTCTAAAAATAGCACCAACGCCGGACCATCCAAGTACAGTGGTAGAAAGCTTGCCAAGTCGCCTATCCCATGGAGCTTCGCAACCAGCTTCATCTTTTTTAGCCACGCGACCACGTCCATGTCACTGCAAAATGGTTTAATCATATCGCTCGAAATCTGGACTACACTCATAATTTTCTTTTTATGGGCCGAAATAGCTTGTGGTGTGATGGAGGAAAAAGACAACAAGAAGCAAAAGGACAGGATGAAACGTTGGACCTTACCTTGTCAACCGCAGCAGAGTAAACGATCGCCCCTGATCAAAACACGTCTTTCTCATAAGCTGTCTGTTTTCTGACTGCCCCCACATGCTGGCCTTCGACCGCGTGTGTCCAACTTCCCATCTGACCCTTCCGGTCTGGCCCTTCCGGTCTGGCTTCACTTCCGTTTGCCTCATCTCTCTCCACCAACAACACACAGCCCATAACACCATATATATATATATATATATATATCAATATATATACCATCATCAGGAGAAGAGGTAAGTCAATTACATCAACCCCAGTGCTCAACTGTTACTTATTTTATTGACCCCAAAACAATAAAAGGAAAAGTCAACTTTGAACTCAGAATGTAAAGACAGACAAAATATCACAAAGCATTTCACCTGGCATGCTAACAATTCTGCCAGATTGCTACCTTAAAGTTTATAATGAATATTGATGTCATGAACATTTATATTGTATCAATGATGCAATAATTTTTTAATTCCAAATTAGGAAGAACTTCCATTTTAAACAACACAAGTTATTAAATGGACTTCAATTGTCACATTAATGGGAACAACTTTTGCTACTTTAAGTTTTAGATCCAGAGATTTCAAGTCTTGCTTTATTTTACTTCATGTTTTACATAGCAAAAAAAAGCCAAGAAATCTGAAATAGATTATAAGCTTTCAGACATGGCTGGGTAGTTAAGAAATTTGCTTCACATTTTCAGGTTCAATCCCCTTATGCAACACAAGGTAAGTGTCTTCTATCATAGGGTTCAGACAGACTAATAAAATACATTTTGTGTGGGGTTTGGTAGGTCAAAACTATGCAGAAGACTGTGTGTGTATGCATGTGCATATATACTCTTTTAGTTGTTTCAGTCATTTGACTGCAGCCATGTGAGAGCACCACTTTTAGTCAAAGAATTCAACCCCAGGACTTAGTCTTTGTAAGCCTAGCACTTATTCTATGGTCTCTTTTGCCAAACTGCTAAGTTACAAGCACATAAACACACCAGCACCGGTTGTCAAGTAATGGCAGGAGAACAAGCACACACACACACAAACACACATATACAAACACACACACATAAATACACACACACATACACATATATATGAGTGTATGTGTGTATGTGTGTGTGTATTTATGTGTGTGTGTTTGTATATGTGTGTTTGTGTGTGTGTGTGCTTGTTCTCCTGCCATTACTTGACAACCGGTGCTGGTGTGTTTATGTGCTTGTAACTTAGCAGTTTGGCAAAAGAGACCATAGAATAAGTGCTAGGCTTACAAAGACTAAGTCCTGGGGTTGAATTCTTTGACTAAAAGTGGTGCTCTCACATGGCTGCAGTCAAATGACTGAAACAACTAAAAGAGTATATATGCACATGCATACACACACAGTCTTCTGCATATATATATATATATATATACATACAATGGGCTTCTTTCTGTTTCTATTGACCAAATCCACTCACAAGGCTTTGGTTGACCTGAGCCTATCTATAGTAAAAAACACTTGTCCAAGGTTCTACACAGTGGGACTAAACCCAGAACCATGTGGTTGGGAATGAAGCTTCTTACTACACACCCACATCACACCTGGTAGTAAGCCAATTAAATCATTTTCACTGTCTCTGGCTACTTGATGTCATCCATGGTATTGATGTAGATGCCACTGGATCTACCTCAGGAATTCCTCAGCGTTTGTCAAGCATATACCAAATGAAAGAAATAGAAAATGGAATTCATAAGATTCTTTTTTAATCACAACAATCATCTCAACCCATTTGGCATCGATGCCTCACAGGTAGAATACTGTGCAACTGGTTATGGTGCATCCTTCGGTGCAGATTTGTTTTATCAGGTGAATTTTCAAAAGGTATTTTACTCAATAAACTCAGTATTGCTCGGTTCAATTATGTATAGCATGTTGTTACCACCTACAAGCAAATAATTACATGTTGTATAATCAAACCAAGCGAAACCAAGTTTATTGAGCAAGGTATCTTTTGAAAAGTCACTTGACGAGACACACCTGCACTGAAAGATGCACCATAACCAGTTGTATAGTATCTCACCCATGAGGGGCCAAAGCAAGATGGGTCGAAACGATTGATTTGATTAATAAAGAGTCTCATGAATTCCATTTCCTGTTTCTCTCATTTGTTACACATAAATATATATATATATATATATATATATATATAAATGAAAAATATATAAACAAACAACATAATGTATACTGAATGTAAAAACAAACATGAGACAAACAGAAAGTTCATAATCCTTCATCAGTTATCAACCAATAGTACTTTTCAGTTTCGCACCTTTAATGATAAGACTGAATGCTTCCCAATTGGGAAAAAAGTTTTCTTGCGTAGAATTATGAACAAGAGCAAACAAAATAAAACAAAACAAGCAAAATGACACAGTGTGATTTAGAATGGTGGACGAGGACAAACAGTTATACATATATATGTAAATATATGTATGTATGTTTGTATGTATGTATGTATGTATGTATGCATGTATGTATGTATGTATGAAATTGTAATGTTATTATCAGTCCAAGTATGCTTGAGGCACGTCGAACTGGGGAACATGCTACTCACTGTGTTTTGTCCTGGAAAATATATCCCGTTTGTTGATCAGCTCACAGTAGCTTGTTCTCCAGTTTGAACATGCCTCAAGCATATTCAGACTAATAATAACACTACAATTTTACTTATCACTGCTTAGCACTCCCCCTCTGTGATATAAGAGATTATATAAAAACAATAAGACAAGAAATTATGAAATGAAGTTCATTACATAATTTCTTGTTCTATTGTCATTTATATAATCTCTTATGCTCTGTACTCAACTAACACATTTTTCTGAATCATACGAGGGGGTACCCAAAAGAAACCAGAATTTTGCAATATTATTTTATTTTGCATGTTTATATTTTTATCGTTTTGAAAGTATTCTTTATTTGAAGCAATGCAGTGGTCTAGATGCATTTTCCACTGCTCGAAGAAGTACTGGAACTCTTGCAAAGTGATGCCTTTTAGCACCTCCTTTGTGTTTTTTCTTCACCTCGTCCTCATCTGCAAATTCCATGGCACCAGCTTTTGTCACCAGTGATGACCTTTGAATAATGGTCCAGATCAACTTCCAACTGTTCTTTCAGTTCACAACATGCATTCAGTCATGACTGCTTTTGAACTTCTGTGAGCAAGCGAAGCACAAATTTTGCAGCAACGTTTTTCATTTGCAGTTCCTCACTCAAAATTTGTTGGCAGGAGCTCCAGGACACACCAGTCACATCAACAAATTCATCAATTGTTCAGTAACGGTTATCCAATATCAGTTCATGAATTTTCATGATGTTTAATATTCATTCAGGAGGTCAACAGACACCCTGAACGAGGTTGGTCTTCTAGCGACAAGTGACCATTCCTAAAACATGAAAACCACTTTTAAACTTGTGTTTTGCTCATAGTAGCATCCTTGTAAGCTGTTTGAAGCATAACAACAAAAAGAAGAGAAGCACTACAAAACAAAGATGCACCATGTTGTAGAACAACTTCACTAGATGACACCACTTGGCATAGTGATGCTTGAGGGTCACATCAAGTCGCTTCTAGCAGTGGAAACCTGAACTACAATGGACTTGTCCCACAGAGAACATTTCCAGTTACTTTTGGGTACTGCCTCATATGGACAATTAGGTCTAACACCAAGTTATTAGTATTATCTAAGTGAAATATTAAGATGTGTGTGTGTGTGTGAGAGAGAGAGAGAGAGAGAGAGAGTGAGAGAAAGAGAGAGAGAAAGAGAGAGAGAGAAAGAAAGAGAGAGAAAGAAAGAGAGAGAAAGAAAGAGAGAGAAAGAAAGAGAGAGAAAGAAAGAGAGAGAAAGAGTGAGTGTGTGTGTCTATCTGTCTGTCTGTCTGTTTGTGTAGTTATATATTTATATGTATATCTTAATATATAAAGCTGAAGTTGTGTGTCTGTGTGAAGCCTTTTTAAAAGTGTATAGAAATCCACATTTTCCACTTTTTCGTAAAAATTTTTACATCA
>NC_068988.1:82492981-82497492 GCF_001194135.2 Octopus bimaculoides
ATCATAAGGGTTTTTTCGTTGTAAGGCTTTCTTTTTTAGTTGATTTTCACCTAGCAAGACTTATCGTAGATGGCGTAATAAGTCACATCCGGACAAGGTCGGGTTATACTGCTAGTGTATATATGTGCAGGTGGCACATAAAAGACACCATTTCGAGCGTGGCCATTGCCAGTACCGCCTGACTGGCCTTCATGCGGGTGACACGTAAAAGCACCCACTACACTCTCTGAGTGGTTGGCGTTAGGAAGGGCATCCAGCTGTAGAAACTCTGCCAAATTAGATTGGAGCCTGGTGTTGCCATCCAGTTTCACCAGTCCTCAGTCAAATCGTCCAACCCATGCTAGCATGGAAAGCGGACGTTAAACGATGATGATGATACATTGTTGGTTTGGATCATGCCAGATGTCAGTCATGATTATTAGCTCTGCAGCTTCCAGCTTGTGATTGCTAGTGGTTTACATTGAGGGGATATTGATGAAGTAATTACTTAATAAATCAATTAATAATATTCCCATTTTATTACTCCATTATAAAATCAAGTGATTATTTAAAGATAACAGATATTCAACGACTCCAATCTCAGGAGTAAGTCTAGTCATGTATGGTATGCAGTAAATAAACACAATAAAAGAATGGATAATGTACAGGGGTTGGACAAAATAATGGAAACACCTAGCATCATAGCATCATAATTTTTAAATATCTATAAAACTGTCAAAAGCTTGTTTATTTTTATGTTTTTTTTATTTATTATTAGTGTTGCTTAAAATGTTTGGCTAAAATTGCTGTTTCTTTTCAGATATCATCAGAAAAAGGTAATTAAAATTCATTAAAATGACGGATCTATCGGACTTTCAAAGAGGTCAAATTGTTGGTGCTTGTATGGCAAGCACTAGCATAACAAAAACAGCTGAAATGTTTGGTGTATCAAGAAGTATTGTCTCGAAAGTAATGACAGCCTTTGAGGAAGATGGAAAAACCTCCTTGTTGAAACAAAAATCCAGAAGAAAACCAAAACTTTCAGATAGGGATGTTGGACTCTTACACAAATTGTTAGAAAGGACCACAAAAGTACAGCTCCCAAAATTACTGCAGTGCTTAAAGACCACCTCGAGAGCCCAATTTCCACAAAAACTGTTTGCTGGGAGCTGCACAAAGCCGGATTTCATGAGAGGGCTGCAATCAGAAAACCACTACTTTCAAAAACAAACGTTACAAAGCTTTTAGAGTGGAGTAAAAACCTACAGAATTGGTCCCTAGAGCAGTGGAAGCATGTTTTCTCGGACGAGTCATCCTTTACCCTATTTCTGAGCACCAGCCAAGTATACGTGTCGAGACAGCCAAAAGAAGCATTTGACCCAGACTGCCTTCTTCCAACTGTTAAACATGGAGGAGGATCAGTGATGATCTGGGGGGCTATATCTTGGAAATTCGCCAGCCCAATGGTTTCCCTTCATGGCAGAATTAATAGTCAAGACTATTTAAGCATTTTATCTGATCAAATTCATCCTATGATTGCAGAACTGTTTCCAGAGGGAAATGCAATCTTTCAGGAAGATAATGCACTAATTCACACAGCTAAAGTTGTTATTGAATGGTATGAGGTATTATCTGGCCACCACAGTCCTCAGATCTCAATATTATTGAATATTTATGGTGCATTTTAGAAAAACAAGTAAGGAGTCGATATCCTCCACCATCATCACTACAAGAACTGGAGACTGTTCTAGCTGAAGAATGGACAAGCACGGAATGGACAAGCACGGAATGTTGCCCGACAATTCAAAGGTAACTGGTGTAGGCTACAGCTGTGATCTCTCTTTACTTCCTGGGTCTTCTCAATCACAGCAGATCTCCAGAGGTCTCGGTCTTTCGTCATTGCCTCTGTGAGCTCCAACATCCAAAGGTCATGCTTCACCACCTCATTCCATGTCTTCCTGGGTCTCCCTTTACCATGGGTTCCTTCCACTGTTAGGGAGTGACACTTCTTCACACAGCTCTCCTCATCCAAACACAAAACATGACCATACCAGCACAGTTGTCTCTCTTGCACACCACATCTGATTCTTCTTATGCCCAATATTTCTCTGAGAGCGCTTACACTCTGTTGTGTGTGCACACTGACATTACACATCCAGCGGATCATACTAGCTTCATTTCTTTCAAGCCTATGCATGTCTTCAGCAGTCATGGTCCATGTTTCACTGCAGTGTAGCGTGGCAGTTCACACATCTGCATCATACAATCTACCTTTCAGTCTGAGCGAGAAACCCTTTGTCACCAGTAGAGGTAGGAGCTTTCTGAACTTTGCCCAGGCTATTCTTATTCAAGTGGCAATGCTCTCCAAGCCTCCACCTCCATTACAGACTTGGTCACCTAGGTAGCGGAAGCTATAAACTATTTCTAGTTTCTCCCCATGGCATGTGATGGAATCAGTTTTCTGAGCATCTGTGGTGTTTATTGCCCTTGTGCATCTACCACACACAAAAGTTATCTTTCCAGTTAACCTTCCTTTGATGTTGTTGCACCAATTATGTGTCCATAGCTTACACTGGGTATATCTTATGGAATTTCTACCTACACCTTTTCTACAGATCAAGCAGGGCCATCTACCTGAAGGGATTTGTGATGTGTTCACTTTCCTACTTACTAGGACTTTGGTTTTTGCAACATTTGACTCTAAGGCCCTTCAATTATAAACCTTGCTTCCACACCTGAAATTTCTTCTCTAGTTCTGGAAGGGATTCTGCTATGAGAGCAAGGTCATCAGCATAGAGGAGCTCTAAGGGGCATCCTGTCTTGAATTTCTCTGTTATTGCCTGCAGGACTATGCTGAATAAAAGGGGGCTGAGTGCTGATCCTTGGTGAACCCCTACTTCTGCCCAGAATTCTTCACTCTACTCATTGCCGACCCTTGCCTTACTAACAGCATCCCTGTACAGATCTTGCTAACCGCTCGTCTATCCCCAGTTTCCTCATCACCCACCAGATAAGCAATCGGGGGACCCTGTAAAAGGCTTTCTCCAAGTCAACAAAAGCCAAGTATAGGAGTTTATCTTTGACTAAGTATTTCTCCTGCAGTTGACATACCAGGAATATAGCATCAGTGGTGCTTCTACCTGACACAAAATCAAACTGCATCTTATCTAAGCAGACTCTCTCCCTAATTAGTTGGGCTATGACCCTCTCTGTGACCTTCATCACCTGATCCAGCAGTTTGATACACCTGTAGTTATTTCTATCTAAAGCATCACTTTTATCTTTGTAGCAGTCGACCCTGGTGCTGCTACACCAGTCATTGAGTATGACTCCTTCGTGAACTACCTGGTTTACAATACGGTTGACTAGACCATAACCCACACCACCAGATATTTTAAGCATCTCAGTAGTGTTTCTTGATGGGCTGGGGGCTTTTCTTGACTTCATATCCTTAATTGCTTTATCTATCAGGGTGCTATCAATTCAGGTAGCTGGTCCCTCTACTGAATCAACATTTGGCAGGCTCTCCTCCTCCCATTCATTCTCCACATTCAGCAACTGTTCATAATGGCTTCTTCAAGCCTCTTTCTTTGCAGAATCAGTAAAAGCAAGTGCACCATCATCCATGTGGACACATTTCTCTTCTGTAACATCACAATTTTCTCTCCCACACTGTCTTGCAATCCAAAATACTTCAGTTCTCTGGTCCTCATGTTGCTGAACATTGGCAAACTTCTTCTTCTTTTTCTGCTTCTCCCTTGGTTAAGTAGACCTGTCTCCCAGCCTCCCTTCTGGCTATCTGGTACAGTTCCCTGCTATCCTCACCCTTCCAGGCTTTCCAGGCCTGTTTCTTTGCTCTAATAGCCTTGTCTACTGCATTATTCCACCACTCTAGGTCTGGAAGAGACTTTGCACCAGCCACAGATTTGGTCTGTGGTGCTCAGTAAGCTGTCCTATAGGAATTTCCAGTTACCCTCTATGTCCAAAGTCTGTAGCTCCTCCTCCCACTTATCAAATTTCTCAATGAAGATGTCCCTAAATCTCTGACCATGTAAAGGGTTCTTTAGCTTCCAAATCCTTCTTTTCTAGATTGGTCTGCTTCTTGGCATCCTTCTTGCTTCAAGTCTAAAGTCACTAATGACTAGTCTATGCTGGGGGGTACATTCTTCACCAGGGAGGGTCTTTGTATTTAAGAGCAACCTTGCATCCCGCTGCCTGGTGAGGATGAAATCAATCTGGCTAGCAGAGTCACCTGATTGATAGGTTATCTGGTGGCTGTCTGGCTTCCTGAAGTTAGTGTTGCAGATTAATATTGGGTTGGCAACTAAGTTCCTGCCATTTTTTTAAATTTTGGAATTTATTGCGTTTTTCAATTTTGGAATTTATTTTGGGTTTTTTTCCTAGTTAATTTTAGTTAATTTTTGTTTATTTTCAGATCATTAAAATGGAATGTCAAGTTACGAAAAACAAGCATTTTCAGCACCTCCTTCTTTTGCTTTTAATCAAAGTTCTAAGGCCACAAAAGCTGCTCG
>NC_068988.1:82497912-82498846 GCF_001194135.2 Octopus bimaculoides
GATTCCACCTCTTTCGATCTCTTTCAAATGCTATGCACGGAGTTTCGTTCAATACTGATGCAGAATTGAGAGCTTGGTTGGATCAATTTTTTGAGTCGAAATCGGGTAATTTCTGCCAACGAGGTATTGAAAATCTTGTTGAACATTGGGAAGAAGTTGTAAATAACAAGGGTGAATACATTATTGATTAATTAGTTGCTATTTTTTATTAAACCTTTTAAAAAATTTAAATTTTAAAAATAAGCGGGAACTTAGTTGCCAACCAAATAGTTTGCATGCATCACGGAACTCCAGTAGCCTAGTTCCCTCTTCGTTTCAGGAACCAATTCCATGGCCCCCGTGAACACCATAGAAGATACAGGATTGCCATCCAACATGTCCATTAAAATCTCCAGTCACAAAGATGAAGTCATTGCCACTCGTCTGGTCATTTGGTAGGCCCGCTTGTGGGGCATAGGCAGAGATAATTGTAACTATACTATTCTGCAGGACTAGCCTGAGCTTAAGTACTCTATTGCATATCCTGGCAACATCTTTGACCTTATCCACCCATTTCTCTGCAAGGAGTATGCCTACAACCTCTACACCCTCGCTGTTACTTTTACAGAAGATTTTATACCTATGTGCCTTGCCTGTGAGGACCCTAGCTGAAGCTCCTCTCCACCTTACCTCTTGTATGCAGCATACATCAACACATCTCCGATCAAGCATCTCTAAAATCTCACTAGACCTACCTTTCAGTGTGCCTACATTGAAAGTACCAACTCTAAAAACTGGGAAAGGAATGTGGGAGGTGGCATGTGGAGGAGAGATGCTATTCAGTGCCTGAAAAGAAGGTTTCCATGTTCATTTGATAGACATGCTACACCTGTTCTCACTTTCGACCTGACATCATTCAAACATTCCAGCGTGTTAAGATATATATATATATATA
>NC_068988.1:82499264-82509697 GCF_001194135.2 Octopus bimaculoides
CTTTCTAGAATATCCCAGCTATTGGAACATCATGTGAAACAAGGATTTCAAAGGCTGAGTATTCCACCATTGGAGAGAGACAGGTTAAACATATGTAACAGTGGAATAAAAAAAGAACATTCCTTATCAATAATAGTCATTGTGGTTCATTACGTATAGAAAGGGAGGAGAAATCAAATTAAAACCAAGGAAAATTTCCAGCATTCCCTCATTCAACAATGAGAACTCAGTAGTTTGATCACACTGTTTGTTTTGTCTTTTCTGTTTTAATCTATCTATCTGTGCGCGCATGCATGTGTGTATGTGTGTGTGTGATTGTATAAGTATAATTAAAGGTATTCCAATCATAGTCATTGCATTTTCTTGTCCATCAGTTACTGCATTATTCAAAGTATTCATTCTTTATTCAAGGTGCCAGAGTGTGAGTTGAAGGAGATTTAACTGTTATTTACAGTAGTTTGATAAACAGGAAAAGATATCTTCATAGGCTTATGTCAAATCCAATATTTTTCTTTGGTAAAGACAAAGCCACTGCCTTTTGTATTAAGAATGTAAACATCTGTTACTGATGTAAACATTTTCTTACAACAGAATTAAACAATCTCCAAGAGCTCATACGATTAAGTTTACCATGAGTTTCTATCATACTACTTCTGAAATTTATTCAGTCCATTTCAGCGTACTATCCTGTAGTTACTAAGTGTTGTAGTGTAAATAGTATTAGACCAACAAATTTATCAATTTGACAGCTTATTTACATTTCTTAATGGCTTGTTTAACTCATATATGAACATACATGTTTGTATACACACACACACACACACACACACGCACGCACACACATATACGCACATGTACATACCTGCATAAATACAAACACACACACACACACGCACACACATATACGCACATGTACATACCTGCATAAATACAAACACACACACACACACATATATATCCAGACACACATGTACAAGGGCAAAGCATTCTGATAAATATAAAAATGTATTTGTAATTTGTTGATGAAATCATTTAAAGGTAAATCTTTCACTTCATTCTTTGAAATGCAATTCAGGTAGGATGCCAGTGCAACTAAGATAAATATAGATATTTCAGCCAGGCATAAATACCAGTTATTACCTACTCACGTGTAACATAATAATAAAAATGATTTTTTTTCCTACATAGCTTCATATGAGTCTAAATGAACTATCAGGTGTGTTTATTTTAATGGCCTATCAATGTATACAGAGTTTCTTTATCCTAGGGGTTGGGGAGACACTCAGCAAGAAATGGAAACAAAACTCATAATAATAATATATTCTTCTGCCATTGCAATTTGTTTCAAGAAAATAAAAGTTATAAGAAAACTCACCTAAATCTATAATATTCTCTTAGGATTTGTATTTATTTATATTGCAGCTTGTGAACAATAGCAACAATGGTTTCATGTCTGCAACAGACCAATCACAGATTTTCTATATTCAGAAGCAGAGAGAGAGAGAGACAAAAGAGTGTCTGTGCAACTTGGGATCAAACAAATATCCCATGGGGTTTCATTCATAAAACGCTGGCTTTGGCTTTTTCTTGTTGCCATTAATAACCTGCATCGATATTTCTTACCAATGCACTATCACACACACACACACACGCACATATATGCATGTGTGTGTGTATGGTAGTGATGATGAGGAAAATTTCTATCATTCCACCATTCAACAATGAGAACTAAGTTGTTTGATCAACTGAATTATCTGCCCTTGAATTAATATCTAGGTGGTTATGTATTCCACAGACATGTGTACCTTTAATGTACTTCTCAGGTGGACTCAGAATGTGACAAGGCTGTACATTTTGAATTACATATATAATTCATCCAATGAGGTTCTATACAATTTCTACTTTCCAGTTTCACTCGCCAAGTATGGGATGATCCAAAGCTACAGAAGATGATATTTGCCTAAGATGCCAAGCAGAGGAGCCAAAGCTAGGACCTCATGGTTGTAAAGCAAACATCTTGACCATTTGGCCGTACTGCTCCTGCATGCATACATAACACACACACACACGTATACGATAAGCTTCTGCCCACTATCTGATTCCCAAATTCCACACCCACAAGGTATTGGTCAACCCATGGATATTGTACAGGACATTTTACTTAAGTGCTGTGCAATAGAATTGAATTCACAAGTATATGGTTCCATAGCAAACTCATGTAACACTTTAGTTCTGATGATTTTCATCAAACTATAGTTGTATTAGGGTGAGCAAAAAGTAAGCAATGCTTTGAACCATGAAGAATTTGTAGCAGATTTTTGCAGAGTTTAAAATTTTTTAAATATCTTTTTGAAATTGTCTGATAATACAGACATAGACTTGCCCAAATGCATCTGATGGTGTGTGTGTGCATTCAGTATGATATACAGTTGGTTATGCAGCAAAATATTATACAAACTAATAAAGTCAAAATAATATTTCAGTCAAAGCTGGATGAAATTTCATCCATTGTGACTGATTACTTTAAAACAATGGCAGAGCCTCTATATAGTTACTTGACTTGCTAGAAGTAGAAACCAAAATTTCCTCAAATTGCACCCTACTTTCTGTTAAATGGAAGGTCACATTCAACATACTTCTAAAATAACATATAATCATAGCTGGAAACCCTTTAATCATAGATTTATTGAAGCAAGGCTGACCAAAGGTTTAACAAGAAAAACTATATAACAAGCAAACAAAGCAACCCCTATCAGAGTCATCAACCTGCATCAACAGCAACCACACCCCAGCGTTTATAAAATGCTGGGATGGTCATTGTTTGAACACCTTTTATTATTAGTCTGACCTGGGAATAAACAATTCTAAAATGACATTTGTCTGATAGCAGCAACTTTTAATCATTAGTCTGCTGAATCAAGAATATTTTTAATCATTAGTCTTCTCAATCAAGAACACCCTTAATCATTAGTCAGTTCAAATCAGGAAAACCTTTAATCATTAGTCTGCTCAATCAAGAACTCCTTTAATCATTAGTCTGCTCAATCAGGACTGACCTTGGGCTAAACAGTTTTAAATTGACATTTGTCTGATAGCTACAGCCTTTAATCATCATCCTGTTCAATCAGGAACTCTAAAAATCATTAGTCTGCTCAACCAAGAAAACCTTTAATCATTAGTCTGCTTAGCTAGGAACACTTTCAATCATTAGTGTGGTCAGTCAAGAACAGCTTTAACCATTAGTCTGCTCAATCAGGACTGACCTGTGGCTAAACAATTTTGAGACAACATTTGCCTGATAAATTTGAACATATTTAAATAGGATCAGCAGACATTCTTAAATACATGTCAGTATTTGACTCACAGATTAACAACACTTGAGTGTTGTGTCACTGCACGTGAACAGGTGAACTAAAGGTGGTCAGTCACACACCAATGTCTGTCTCATCTAGGTTGCATGTGTGTGTGTGTGTGTGTGTGTGTGTGTGTGTGTGTGTGTGTGTGTGTGTGTGCGCGTGCATGTGTGTTTGTTTCCATTAGATATACAAGAGGCAGCAAAAGCAGAGATAATGTCAGACAAGAAAATGAACAGAAACTGCTATTGAATAACAGAGAAAGCAAGGAAGGAAAGAAGGAAGGAGAAGGAGGTGGGATGACTTTGAAGTGAATGACATAAAAATGGAAAGAGAGAACGAGAGAAGGAGAATCATGTATCAAATTTTAATGGTTTCTTCATCCTGTATGTCTTTTGCAATAATTTCTATTTTAATACCATTTACTAAAATAGAGATTTTTTTCTTTTTCCACCGAGACACATATTAGTTGTTGTTGTAGTTGTTGTTTAACTCCGAGTCAGCTCTGATCAACCCCATCTGTTTAAGCATATCTCTTTTTTTTTTTTATCTTTTTACTTGTTTCAGTCATTAGACTGTGGCCATGCTGGAAGAATTTTAGTCGAACAAACTGACCCCAGGATTATTTTGTAAAGCCTGGTACTTATTCTATCATTCTCTTTTGCCAAACCACTAAGTGATGGCAATGTAAACACAATGGCACCAGTTGTCAAGTAGTGATGAGAGACAAACACATATACAAAGGCATACATACGCACACATGTATATATATATATATATATATATATACTAGCTGGTGTACCCGGTAATTCCCGGGGGTAAAGATGTTCTATTGAAATCCTATCAAGGTCAACTATGCTTTTCATGTTTTTTGGGTAGCTAAAATAAAGTACCAGTCAAGTTCTAAGGTTGGTGGTATTGACTAATGCTTTCTCTCAAAACTGTTGCCCTTGAACATAAATCAGAAACCATTATTTGAAATGTGTTCTTTCTTCCCTAGGATGGTAGCATGTAATTTTAGGGGTATTTAGTTGCAATTTCTAGCAGGTTGAATGACTACATAGAGGCTCTTTCTTTGTAAAATAGTAGTATGTGGTGTTTTGAGTGGGGTGATCCTCTTACTAATTGGAGCTGTGTCCATAGCCTGCATAGATTGGTGATCTCAATGCAGTTGATGTTAAATAAAATATGGTGAGGGAGAGAATTCCTAAAGAAGAAGGCTTGGATACAGTGGTTGGAGTAGAGGATACAATATAAGTCAAGGGGAATAAAGGATTGGGTACAGGGGTTAGTGGAGGAGACACATTATAAGATACAAAGGGCATAAAGATGAAGGGGTCAAGACTGCCTGAATGAAAGTGACACAAGATCAATGAACACTGATGAAAAGAAGTCACTAAAGTAGCACTAGAAGAGAAAATGTAAGAAGATTGTACATCTGTGTGCCCAAAGAATGGAGTGTGTTCATGAAAGATTTCATGCCAAACAATTCAGTGGCTTTTTTTTTTAAGGGGATTGGTTGCTTTTTCTGTCAATTTAATAGTTCAAGTACTGATTGGATTTGATTTTATCAGCTCAAGAGGACTTGAAGAGTAAAGATGATCTCTGTGTGATTTGTAAGGTATTCAGCCAACACATGAAAAAAAGAATTTTATTGAGGAGACAGAAAATTGAATATTATCAGATTATTTGAACCTTTAAAAAATGTGTATATCCCTAACATCTTACTTCTTGTTACTTTGTAGAAAATCAAATGTCTATTAGTACACCAAATTATCTTGTTGCAGTTTAGTTCCATTTATGGTTTTAGCTTTTTAGCAAAAACAAAAATTAACAACTATATAATCAAAATATTAAATTAATCCATCATGTGTCATCATCATCATCATCATCACCATTTAATGTCTGTTTTCCAAACTGGCATGAGTTGGATGGCTTGACAGGAACTTGGTTTCTATGGCTAGATGCCTTTCCTAATGCCAACCACTCCACAGAATGTACTGGGTGCTTTTTACATGGCACCATCATGAGCGCTTTTTATATGGCACCAGCACCAGTGCTTTTTTACGTGGAATCAACACCCACACCAATGCTTTTTACATGCTTATTTTATTGACACCAAGGTGTAAGTTAACCTCAGTGAGATTTAAAATCAGAATGGAGTGAAGTAAAGTAAAATACCATAAGTTTAGTCTAGTCTATGCAGAAATGAAAGCCTAACAGGTCTGACTATATAATGGTTCCTAATTTAGGTAGAATACCAGCAGGCTTAAGAGGAAGGAGTTAGTTGATGCTATTGACCCATGTACTTTGATTTTATAGACCTGGGAAGAAGAACAGCAAAGTAGACCTTGGTAGGATTTGAACTCAAAATGCAGAAGAAAATATTGCAAGATATTTTTTCTAAGGCTCTAACAATGCTATCAGCTCACCACTTTGATAGGTCTAACTATATTAGAAAAGCCTTATAGAAGTTGTTCTTTTTTGTTTGTTCTAGTTTCTTTCAAGTGGAATAACAAGTAACAGGTTATTAGTTAGGATAGAGCCCAGCAGAGTAACAAGTATCTTTTCAAAAAGGTCAAAATAGTAGCTGTAACAAAATTTGAACTCATGCCTGTGACCAGCAGACTAACAAGTTAATTTTACAACCACTAAAAAAATGTGCTTTCAAACAATAAATGTTTAGGTGGTTTCAATTTTTTAAATTGAAACAGTGGAATGAAAAGAACCAGGGACGGACTACCTCAG
Source organism: Octopus bimaculoides (assembly GCF_001194135.2). Taxonomy (NCBI): domain Eukaryota; kingdom Metazoa; phylum Mollusca; class Cephalopoda; order Octopoda; family Octopodidae; genus Octopus; species Octopus bimaculoides. The sequence continues at coordinate 82,505,366 of NC_068988.1, forward strand.
CAAAAAATATACAAACCTTATAATGAAATATGCTACTTCAATAGTTATGTCTCTAGTGAAAGGTTAAAACTTTTCTTCCTCACAACAAAATAATTTAATCTTGTAATGTTCATTTCCAGTTTGACATTTCTAGGCTAAACTAACCTAAAAATAGCATTAAAAAAAAAATTATTGTTAGTTGGAGGATTATTGTCTGTTTGTTAGAATGTCTGTAATTTTTTGTGGTAGGCAACAAAAGATGGCAACATCTATGGACCTCTGTCGGCATTTCTAGTGGTAAAAAGGAGAAGACCAGCAGTGTCCATGGCCACTGTAAGCATTTCTGGTAGACACAGAGAAGATAAGGAGTGCCTATGGTCATTTGTAGGCGTTCCTAATGGGCACAGTAGGGAGGATCAACAGAGCCTATAGCTCCTGTAGGCATTCCTAGTGGACACAAAGTGATCAGTACAATTAAACGAATCTGAATTTCTGTAGATCAACACTTAGAAAAAAAAATGGACAGAGAAGAAATTGCAGAGGTATACATTCTTTGGAGGAAAAGGATTGTCTTTATTGCAAAGTGGTATGGAGCTGACTAATTCAGATATGCAGACATCATTGTAAAAAAGTAGAAAAGGTAATAAAAATATATGAAAAGAAAGAGAAACCAACCAGTTTATTTATAGGATGATGATTGTCATATGTTGGTGAGTAAGTCTTCACCAATAAGGGTGCGGAACCACAATGCAGTCTGAAAGCAGAACTCCTACACAGGTAGCATTTGAGCTTTGTAAAGGTCAATAACTAAACAGAGTTGAAATATTAGTATACTTCCCTAATCCCTACTTCTCTAATACTCATTTCTAGCCCTTCTGTCACCATTGTTTTCCAAATTTATATTTACTGTGCACAAGACTCTGCTCAACACATACAAACACCAACTTTCACACTGTAAAATGACTGGTTAAATAAGCAGACAAAGTTTAAGGTTATAAACTCCCTCTAATTTTGACTACCTAGAGTTAGTGCTGTGAGAAAATGCACCGAATACACTCAGTAAAGCAAGTTGGTGAGAAGAAAAAGCACCTAGCCAAATAACACATACAAGCATCAAGTCTTTGGGAGATGTAGCTCCTGATAGGAGATGACACAGACAGTAATGATTCATCTGAGCAATGCCAGCACAGAAAGCAGATGTAAAATGATGATGATGACAAAAAAAAAAACAACTCCAAATGTATTTTATTGTATTCATAGAGATTAATTCATGATAAACCAATTCAGTTTCAATTTATGGCAAGATATATTTCACTTTCTCAACTTCAATGGAACAAGGTAAATATCACACTTCATTTCCTCACCTCTCTGGTAAGTCTGCGATACCCTCTCTCTCTCTCTTTCGGAGAGAGGCACAAGCACATACACAGACATATACACACACGGCAGTAACTTCCGCCTACCAAATTCAATCACAAAGCTTCGGACAGCCCAGGGTTATAGCAGAAGACACATGCCCAAGGTGCCACACGGTGGGACTGAACCCAAAACCATGTAGCTGGGAAGCAAGCTTCCTAACCACACAACTAAAGTGCATATACATATGCGCAGCGCTATTCGTGTAGCAAGTTTTCTACAGCCGGATGCCCTTCCTGCTGCCAACCCCCACTTGTTGCCAAGCGAGGTAGTTTTTTCCCTCTCTCGCTCTTTCAGGTAATGTTTACATGAACCAATTAATGATTTTAATGAGATAGTTCCTGTATTTCATATAAATCCCTGGAAATGGTTTACAGTTATATGATGGCCAATCTTAATTTACATTTGTTAAACATAATAAATTAATATAGAATACCATCAACAGACTTGGTATTTTACCATTTATTGCCCTCACCAACATTATTATAATTAATAATGCAGCATGCTCGCAAAATTATTACCACATAAGACAAAATGTGGCATTTCTTCTGATTCATTATGTTTTGAGTTCAAATTCCACTGATGATGATTTCAGGGTTGATTGAGTCCTGGGGTTGATGTTATCAAATTTCCATTTTCCCCTCAAAATTGTTGGCCTTGTGCCTTAATTATAAAGAATTATGATTGTTATTATTTTTAAGCCTCCATAGCCGAGAGGTGAGAGCACTGGTCTTGTAAAGCAAGGATTGCGAGTTCAATTCTCACTGTGGGCTTTGATGTAACATTAAGACAGCAAACTGACAGAATCTTTTGCATGCAGAGTGAAATACTTAGTAGCATTTTGCCTGTCTTCACGTTCTGAATTCAAACTGTGTCATGTTCAACTTTGCCTTTCATCATCGACGAAATAAGTACCAGTGTTGATGCAACAAACTTACCCTTCCCTGAAATTGCTGGCCTTGTGCCAAAATTTGAAATAATTTTTAGCATGCTTTTTAGCAGTTTTATTAAATAACGAAATAAGTACCAGGGTTGATGCAACAAACTTATCCTTCCCTGAAGGTCTTCTCTTATATTGTGCCAATGTTAAGTGCATGCCTTTTGATGCAAGTCTGATAAAATGCCACTCTCGTGATTAAAACTACAAATATGTAACTTTTTCACAATGGTGTTAAAAACAGAGTGGTACCGAAACAATTGCAACTGGTCATTAAAGATGCGCTAAACTCATTCTTTCCTTATTTGGTCTATATTAAACTCTTACATTGGATTTACCAGAGTGATACCTGGACTCATTGGGGACACAGGATTAAGGGAGGTGGTTTTATGCTAGATGTGTGTGTGTGTACCATTGTCAAACATCACATGATGTTTGTAAATGGGTATCATCATCATCATCATACAAGCAAGGTTCTTCATTTCTAGTCTTTTGTGAAAAATATGTCTGGCTAAGAAGAAATATTACTGTGCTTGAAAACAGGTGAGGATTGACAACAGGAAAGGCATCCAGTTGCAGAAAATCTCCTTCAACAAATTCCATTCGACTCATGCCAACATAGAACAGATGTTAAATGATGATAGAGGTGCACATATATATATATATATATATATATATACACACACACACACATATATATATATATATACACACACATATGTACATATACGCATATATATACACACACACACATATACATTATATATAGGCGCAGGAGTGGCTGTGTGGTAAGTACCTTGCTAACCAACCACATGGCTCCGGGTTCATACACATATATACACATACACATATACACACACACACACACACATATACATACACGTATATATATATATATATATACACATATATATACACATATACACACACACACACACACACAGATATATATATATATATATATATATATAATAATATTATTAGGGACAAAATCCAAAATTACAGGTAAAAAACTCAATTAAAATCAATTTATAAAAAATTAAATTGAGCCTTATAGATAAAGTATATATAAAATATATATAGTTTTAGGGAAAATAACCAATTTTCAAGAACTCATCGATGAAAATCCACTATCACATATAGAAAAATTAATAATTAAAAGCACAATAAATGAGTATAATATAAAGTAAAGTAAATATCATAAGATAAATATAATAAAAAGATTACACGTGTTTCATAACCAATTTTCAAATATATAAATAATGGGCTTAGTATAGTCTTTGTCTGCCCAATTCTTTCATAAGGTATTGGTTGGCCTGCTGTATAGCAAGGGCTGAATATGAAACCTTGTGGCTGAGAAGCAAACTTCTTATCCATGCAGCTGTGCCTATATCTATTCTACATGAAACAATGTTTGTGCACGTGTGTGTGTGTATTTTATTTGTTTCAGCCATTAGACTGCAATCATCGCTAAACACGTTTTTCACAAAACACTGGAAATGAACAACTTTGCTTGTATGACAATGATGCCCATTTACAAAGGTCTCTCAACATCTAGCATACAGACACCTCCTTTATCACTGTATTCCCACCGAGTTAAAGGGGCTTTATCTTGGGAGTTACTTGGTGACTTCACCGGTGCCAATGCCACCTAAAAAGCACCCAGTACACTCTGTAAGGTGACTGGTATTAGAAAGGGCATCCAGCCATAGAAACCATACCAAAGTAAACACTGGAACTTGACACAATCCTCCAGCTCATTGGATTCTGTCAGAGCATGCAATGCATGCCAGCATCAAAAGCATGCTGAGCAAAATGCTTAGTAGTATTTCATCCTGCTTTACGTTCTGAGTTCAAATTTCACCAAGGTTAAAACTTTGCCATTCATCTTTTTGGGCTCAATAAAATAAGTACCATTTAAGCACTGGGATCAATATAATCGACTTATCCCTCCCTTTAAATTGCTGGGCTTGTGCCAAAATTTGAAACTGATATTTTAT
>NC_068988.1:82509929-82523227 GCF_001194135.2 Octopus bimaculoides
TCCGATCTATATATATGTTTCTGCTCACTTGAGCAGCAAGCTAAATGCTACATCATAATATTGATTAATAGCTAAGTGTTCTGAATGATTCAAAGTTAAGTGTCTTTACTAGAGACACTTCATACAAAAGATGATTGTAAACAAAGTATCAGTCAACTTGACCAGCTGCAATAGGTATTTCATTAGCAGAAGATGGACATGTTTTCAAAGCAAACAGCTGAGAACAGAAAGTAACTACAATTTTCAAATAAAACATATTGCATTAAATCATGAATGCATTAAATCATGAATGAAGTGCTAAAGTTTACAAAGAAAGTGAGCATATGAAGTTGCTTCAATCAACCTTCATTATTCACAGGTATTTATTTGATGAGATTCAGGCACAAATTAGCCTGAAAAAAAAAATAGCCAGATGCTACCATCTAAATCAAATACAATATGTTACTAAACAAAACTTGTAAAATTCAGGAATGAGGACAGAAATAAACATTCTGATTTTTTTTCTAGAACAGCTTCATAAAGATAGACTGTTTAGCTGAGAAATTAAATACAATTTACACCATACAATAACCAACATATCCTGTTGGCTTGCTCTTGAAATTGCATCAATATAGTATAGCTGAGTGCACTCTGTTTTTTTAAATACATATATAGGGTTTCATTTACTTAATATAGTGAGTTGAAAAATTTCAATTAACTGAGATTATCCAAACAATTATAGGTAAAAGCTCCCACTAGAGGCATGTAAAAATCTAAAATGCAGCAGGCAAGGGAGACAGCACCAATAAAATAGATCACTGAAATATTGGAAAATATAGAAAATACAACACAAAAAGTGGATCTGGTCACAAATTATGATCCATTGTCCAGTCAATAACAACAGTTCTACGCACACATTCTTTACACTTCTTTTTCACTTGCATTTTCAATGAAGAGGAAGTCTAACTGGAAAGTATTGAGGTGTGGTGTAAACCTTAATAGAGAATACAATAAGATTTTTAATGAAAGGCTACAATAAAATATAATGCTGGACTTTAAATTCAGACTTACGTTTACCAAGCAAATAAATGGGCTTAGTCAACTAGTAGTTATTATATAAACTTCTCCCATTCAACTAACCTACGCACTTAGTTAATGCTAATAATGTACAATGACAAATTTGATTTAAAGAGAATGTCAGGCAAAACTGAAAGGAAATTCTTTAGAAAAATAGCAGAAAATAAGAAGGTTTAAACTCTTCACTTTGATCAAATAATGTAAATACAACAACTGCTGCAACAACAAAATAATTAGAGTGAGTAGAGAGTGAAATTATTCAAAACTATATTAGCGCAATGTGGACAAGCTGTTGTTAATAAAAAAAACACCTGTATATCAAATAATTAAAACCTGCATCCATAATAATCAGCAGGCCATGTTTGATACTTTCTACAGCATTTCTCATCATCATAATCTTTTGTTATTCTTTAATTAAATATCTATAAGAAGAATTATAATTCCAAATATAAAGTGTTGTTTCCAACATACAAGGGTCAGCTGAAATGTTCATAGGCTGACCGAGATACTCTCATGGAATGTGACCAAATGAGGTTTATTTTTCAATATCATCCCCCTTGCACTTCTTCCATCGGTGTTGCAGTGTTTGGATCCCATTGGTGAACTGGCTTTCATCTTATTCTATATTTAAGAGATCAGGAATTATGTAAATAATGGCTTTCATCCTGTTGGTCAAAAGAGGCATCAACAGCTGATACTGGTTCCCAACCAAGTGCTTTATAATGTTGAGGAACAGATGATAGTAAGATGTGGACAAATCCAGTAGGGAGGGTGACCAACCAGTTCCAAGCCACCATCAAGCACAGCAGCCATTGGAACCAAGGACTTACATACTGAAGAATTGTCCTCATGAAACAAGACCCTTTCATCAGTTTTCCTGGGTGTTCGGTCTTGATAGCTTTTTGTAATTGCCTCAGCAGGTTGGCATAGTACTATGGCCTTTTTGAAGATAGTCAATAAACAATGCCTTCTACACCCCCAAAAATTGTGGCCATCACTTTCCCAGTAGATGAAACAACCTTGGTCTTCTTTGGAGCAGGTAAGGAGGAGTGTTTCCACTGCATGGATTGTCCCTTTGTCACTGGCTCAAAGTGATAAACCCAACACTCATCCTGACTTAGGAAGCGTTCAAGGAAACCAACTGGATCTGCCTCAAGCAATATCAAATTTTCCTGTGATGTGATCAGCCTGGTGTGCTTTTGATCAGGTGTCAGAAGATGTGGTACCCACCAAGCAGAAACCTCCATCATGCCAAGTTCATCATGTACAATATTCTCAACTCTCTCATGGGACATGCTAATAGCATTGGCTACTTGATTTATAGTCAACTGCTTGTCATCCATCACCATGTGGTGAACATGATTTTTGTTTTCCTCAGTGGTGGTAGCTGCAGGATGTCCAGACATCAGGTCATCTTCAAGAGTCTCCCTTCCCCTCCTAAATTCAGCTGCCTGCTTTTGCACTGTTGATAAAGCTGGAGTGTCATCCCCTAATGCAGCAGCCTTGTTTGACCATTTTCAAGAGTAGTTGTCACAAGTTACTTCTGAAGTCTTCTTTGAACAGTGAAATTACCTGGAAAGAAACAATGCATTTATTAAGAAGAAGGGTTGAAATTAATGCCTGCAAGATTTCACAGCTCTAGCATCACTCCTTCATTGCCAGCCTATAAACTTTTCAGCCCACCTTCATAAATATACAAATTTAAATATTATTTTTTGCGTATCAAATGTCCAAACATTTTAGCCTACAAAGCAAGAAATAAAAATAAGGTCAAGAAAATGTGGGCAGCACGCAAATCACAAGATAGGAATTTCAAAGTTGAATGTCTATTTTTGGAATGTAATTTTTCCAATGACAGTGCTTCAAAATGTGATAGTTTTATTCTCTCAATGAAGATGATTTACACCAAAGAAGGGAGTTTTACAAGTGGTACTTGACAAATTATGTAGTAGAAGTACACTTTCCAACAATTATTTGCTTGGAGTGGTGAGGCTACATTCAAATTAAATGGCTCAATTAACTCTCACAATTGCACCTATTGGGGTGCCTGAGAATCCACATAAATTTGGAGGAACATCATATTAATCTATCAGGAATTACTGTATGGTGGGGCACCTATTGTGACTAGTCCCATTTACTTGAACTTTCTGCAACATGTTCTGTCATGCCAAGCATTCAAGAAGGTGTTGAAGATATGGAATTATATTTCCAACAAGATGGGGCACTCCACACTACCACAGCAATGTAAGGGTCAACCTTGATGAAATTTAGCCAAACAGGTTGATTAGATGAAGAGGTTCAGCAGAATATCCTCCATGTTCACTGGATCTTAAACCATGAAGTTATTTTTCTTACAGGGATGCTTAGAAAATAAAGTTTGCAGTACAAAGCCAGCAACAGTCAAACTGAGAGCAGCCATCGAACTAGAATATGCTCAAATACCAAATGAAATGTTTCTTGATGTTTGCAATTCCATTGCTTTGCATTATCAGCAGTGTCTGGAGCAGACCAGTCATCAGTTTGGAAACAAGCATTCATTAAAAAAAAAAAAATTCTTTCTGTAGATGATATTAAATTTTGAAAATGAAATGTATTTTAATAAACACTAACTTTATAATCATTCATTGAGTGTATACATTTTCTTGGGACACCATGTGCATGTGTACACACACACAACCAGTTTCCCCTCTACCAAATTCACCCCACAAGGGTTTGATAGGCCCTGGTCTATTGTAGAAGACACTTGCCTAAGGTCACACAGTAGGACCAAACTGAAAAACTATGTAGCTGAAATTTTCAAAATTGTACTTTACATAAATAGAACTTTCCTGTTAAGCGAAGGCACACCTTAGAAAGAGAACACTTATATTAGATTTCTTCCATACACCCCCATAAACAGCTACTAGCATATTCCCGTAATGCTGTCAGCTATCAAAATATTTCTATAAATATGTTGCACACACTGGTAGTCTCCAGTGTATAAGTGACTTTCTGGTATTGTGTTAATGTATTACAGTAAATCAATGAAGGAGGAGAATAAAGCTCTAGTCTCACTATGGCTGCTGCTAAAAAATTTAAGGAACACCCATAAATTTTTTTTCGTTCAGAAAACATCAGTAATGATGAATCACCAAATAGAATTTCTCATTGAACAGAAACAAGAAATATTGTTTGGAAAAAAGCATTTTTGTGAAATAAGGTAAAGAGTAGAATTTAATAAAAATCTTCAGTTTATTCATTTATACAAGAAAAGATGTTACAATGATATATTTGTTTTTCATGGGGGTAAGGGATAATCCAAGAGTGAAAAGTTGTTCAGTTCTGACATCTTATAGTTAAGAGGGATGGTGGGCACATATGCAAAACTGACTCCACATTTTCGGTATAAGAAGAAAGCATCAACAGACAGTATTAAAAGAATGCTGCCAGTTTTGTCAGCTGCAGTACCAGTTTAACCTCTGGCTTTACAGCAAATGAGTAGGATTTTTTTTAAAAAGATACAGCACAGATATATACACAGATATAAATGTTTGGATTGAATAATACATTCAAATGTATTCTTTTTTTTTGTTTTTTATTTTTGTTTTTTTGCCTTGGCTTTGTCCATTCATTGAATGCCTGAGTATAAAATATTGTACTGTATTTATTAAGTTTAGCTTAAACTTCTACACGTTGTGAGAAGTTAACAAAGGAAACATACAATATAGTATGTAATGCACTTCAAAAAAGTTTACATGTACAATCTTAGGAACTGTTTGTGTTCCTGCTCACATCTGACTGCAAATATACCTGCAAGCAATCTCATGTATGTTGCAATGTGCAATGTTGTGTTATGTAAGCTGAATGTAAGTTGCAAATACATATCAAAGTCCGAAGACTTGTAGAATTGGCCTTTGGCTACTCTGATCAACTGCCATTTGTCAAGCAGTGAAATGCCCAGTTGAAGTACAAATGTAATTGTAGTAAAGCAGCACTGAAAAGAGGAAGTAAAACCAAGGTTTCTTCAAATCAGGTAATTCACAAGTTTGAAAATAAACTGCTTTTGAATTTATATTTTTTAATATAGAATTTTTTTTTTAATTTAGAAATTCAAATATCACATTGTTTAAAGAAAAATAATTAAATTATGCACTTGCAAAACATTGTGGTATTAAGATAGCAAAGAATTAAATTATCTTTAATAGTAATAACAATAATAATAATAATTTCTTTTTAATATTTATAATGATTTTGTTTTCAATATTAATAGTAATTAAAAATAAAAATAAAAGCTGAAGAGTAAAAGAAAAAAAAAATCATATCTACTGACATTCTTGAAATATTTTCAGAATAAGACCCTAAAAACAAGAGCACTTGATAATTAAATCAGTTTTCTGTAGAATATACAAATATTGTATGTATAGCAATCAGCTTAAGTAAATAAATATTCCATTTAATGAAAATAGCATCAATAAAAAGTCAACTTCAAACTGAAGCCTAAAAGATTAACAATCTATTTAGAAAACTATTAATCTTAATGTGTCCAAAAAAAAATGAAAGAAAAGAAAAAACAAGGCAGATTTGTGTCACTGAACACAGAAAAGCCAAATTAATAAGGATTGTGATTGTTACATCCAATAGCAGTGAGCAGCCAAAGAGTTACATTTTCTCTAGAGTGAAATCAGGAAAAGAAATCAAATGGTAACAACTGGTGGGGGATGGGGAGATTATAAACAGGTATGTAAATTAGTAGAGTATTAAATAAAATAGTTGGAGTAATTAAAAAAAAATATATGTATTAAAAAAAATTAAATATGTCTACGAAATAGAATTTTTAAAAAATGATAACTTCAGTGACAATGGCTCTGACATACCAACTATCATGCTGTTTTCAGTACTTGTTTTACTTTCAAATGCCATAACCATTTATTTACTCATTGCTCCCAACAACATTTTTTTTCAATAATCAAAACAAAAGGAAAGCCAACAGTTTCATGTTTTCAGGAAGATGTTGTTCAAACTTTTTGTCAACCAACCCGTCTTGACATCTTCATGGTATCTAGCAAGCCAGCCGCTGTAGTATGTGAAATCATTCATCGGCATGAAGCAGTGCTTGAAATCATAATTTCCTATAGTTGGTGATAGAAGTGATAGAGGTGGCAATAGAAATTAGAAAGAGTATAAATCCAGCCAGATGGCATAGTTACATACACCACTATATCACTAGCTTGACATAACAGTGATATTCCTGCACTGACCAGGTAAACATACTGTTAAGAAGTGGTCGCAGCAGGGGGTTGTGGTCGAGGTTGACTTAGTTTTGATAATGTATCTGGACTTGCAGAAGTTCGCAAAATACTGTTTTCATACTCTAATTGGTTATTTTTCTCTGTCAATTCCTTGATTTGTTCTTTCAGAACTTCTACCTCTTCTCTTACAGCAAACATCAAATGACTTTTCACCAAGTCCTGTTAAAATAAAGAGTAAACATATTAAAACATATTCAACACCCATCACACAATTCATATTTTTTCCCTACTGCTTTTTCACCCCACTACAAAACCTATTTCTCTTAAAACACATTTTACTGCTGTTAATCGCAAAAGTATTTACACTGATTATTTTCCATTTAGGAAATGATGAAGTACATAGATATATTTTCTGGTTTTACAATGCATTGATGACACTATATATATATCAATCAAATAATGGGTATATGCAAATAGTTATTTCTAATTGTCAGTTGAGATGATCAACACCATCCATTCAATTTCTTTCCATAAGTAGTGAGCTATTCTATCAACTAGAATAGAAATCTTCAATTTATTTTTATCCACAGAAAATTAGGGTAACAAAAGAATCATAGGAAAGTAGCACAAGCAAAACCAAGTCTTCTGTGACTTCACAATGTTGCTACCAATGATAATAAAAATAATAATTTCAAACAGAAGCAAGCAGCTGCAGAAATTTTAAATTACAGACCAAATTTCTAATCCATTCATCTGTAATGACATGTTTTATGCTGTTTCATATTTTATGACAAAATTCAAATATTTCCTTGTAAATTATTGGTTTTATTGAATATCAAATGATTGAAGGGCTTCCTAAATGTATGGTGGTATGGGTGGATATTAAAGTCTACTCCAACAATCTCAGAATATGATAGTGTAAAAGGAACCTTTCTAACATACATGTAGGAAAGCAACCACAATGAAATAAAATGATTAGGGATGCAGAAGGTTTTTAGTGTACAAGACAACTTAATTAGCTTTCATACAATCATAAACACATCAAGTGCACTTCCTACTAAATCAGATGTGTAGATAATATAATAACAGCACCAAATGTATTAAGAAGGCTGATCTTATACATGTGATCAACTCTCAACTGGCATCACTACCACCAACCAGTTTCATTTTCATCAGGTTATCAGTTTCTGCTCTGCCACTGTCAACAGTGTCCTGGTACATAGGTGGATATGGGAAGAAGGTCCAACCTGATAATAAGGAATCACAGCTTTGATAATGCATGGTGGTAACTAATGGTAACATGCCACGCTGCAAACTTATGTCATGGGAAAACCAATTTAAAACATAGTCCACACCCTTTCGTATATATTTGCACTCACATAAGCTAATATGTGTATAAAACATGAAACAAGAAAAAAATATCAACAAATGACTTCCTTATTGTTCACAAATCTTTTGGCATCAAAATGTAAAATAGTTTCTTTGGTGGAGAAAGAATTTGGCTACAAAAGGAATATTGCAGCTGCTGAGAAACCTAATTTTTTCTGCTCATTACAGCAGATAGTCTCTATTTTACATCAAATACAAATGACTCACTATAATATAATTGACAACAACATCACTTTAAAAAAAAAAATTATTCTGTATCAAGTATTCTTTGAAATTTTTGCTTACCAAATATGACAAAATAAACAAAGAGAAACAGTGATACATGGAAGAGAAAAATGGTGAAATAAGTAAGGTAAACTTATTTGTTGTGATATGAGTTAATTTCAATGGAATTTCAACTTGAAATGTAGAAGGCGAAAACTACTTCAAAGCATTTAATGTAATATTTCACAATTTCTACCAAGTCCCTCTCATCTGCCTAATCTGTTCTGGTATGAAACAAAATTGTGCATAATTTCATTTTTTGTTATTTAATTTTAAATTGCATTAATCTATTTTAATCCTATATGTGGTGTGGATACACATTATTATTTAAGTGGTTTTCCTTCTTGTTCTGCAACTTAACTGCTGCAGTGTCATATCAAATTAAAGTGCTTGACTAATAACTATAATCATCATCATTATCATCTGTTCAATGTGATGGTATTATACAAGACATTACTATGTTGAAAACCAGTACCACACCCACTTCATACATTTTGTCGGTTGTTAATAGCAGCAGTACTATTGAAAAATGCTCAAATTTATAAAATCCACTCTATTCAAATCAGCATGTTAGAAATAAAAATAATATTAGTGCTAGGGAAAACCATTCAGCCATAAAATTCTTATTCTCTTCTCCAATATTCATGATACAATTATACAATTACGAGTGACGAATCTATGCAGATGGAGCGACAATGGACTAAATGTTTTATCACATATGCTTCATACAATATATAATTTTATAATCATTAGAAAAATTACATTTATTTGTATTTCTTTTCAAACTGACTGACATGTGCATATCCTGCCAACATTTTCTTTCAAGTTATTCTTCTTTATGTTATCTAGTTCAGTCACTTCCTAACTATAGCACTCATCATCAATATCAAATTCTTTAAAAGACAATGGTCATCATGAGGTAGATTAAATACTTTACATACATCCCAATGTGTTCTCGGTTTAACTCCTGTTGAGAATAACTTGCCTCCATCTCTCAAGGTCTAACATATTTCAAAGAAAGCAAATATATTTTCCAGGATCTAAAACTGGAAAGAATATAAATTGATTCAACCTAGAACTACCTCACTATAGCACCTTCCCAGCCAATATAATGATTTGATAATTGATTATTAACTAAAACTCATTCTCCTGTCAGGTTTAGCTATTTTCAAATATCCTTGTTCCATTATGATTAATACATTTCTGTATATTATTTGGAAAAGAATGATTTTTCTTTCTACTATTATTTCTTTCAAACTGTTCACACATGCTAGCAAACAGTAGCAAATAGTTAATAGAAATTTCATGTTATTTGCTGGAGGGAATATTGATTATGAATAGACAAGTATCTCTGGTCAAAAAAAGGTTTTTATATTCTTAGAATATTTAACAACAGATAAAGCAATGTCAAGAACAATGTGAGAACAGCTTACTAACTAGATACCAACTAATGAAAATTAAGATAATCCAGAAAAAAATCGTACAAAATTTTATTTTTAGCAGTAGAAATATTGCCATTGATTGATATCAATCCCAGGTTAAAATATTACTGTTAATTGATCACTATCAATCTCAGATTCAAAATGTAGTCCTCAATTCTAAAAGAACTGTGAGGGGAAGAAAATGTGAATGTAATTTTTAACAAGAAAAAAAAAAAAAAACACTGGTAACAGTATTAGCAGTGAAAAACTTGATTCAGTCATAAGGAAAGCAGGATAAGAAATGGCATATCATTATCAAATTTTCTCGATAAAAAAAGCTTAGAGAGAATTTCAATTCGTATTGATCTATTATTTTTGCACATGTGAGAAGTTAAACTATAATGAGAATTGAGATAATAGTTTCTCATTCAGGAAATCGAGGAAATGGTTTAGGAAGTAGTTCTAAACAATATAGCAATTAGAAAGCTACATTTTATAACAGTCTGACAAGAGTTCAGAATTAGGGAAGTCAATTTGGCAACAATACAGAGAAAATGGAAAAAGCACTAGGTGTATTGAAAGAAAAGTTAAGCATAAGAGGAATTATATATGCAGTGTGCAAGAGAGGAGGCTGCACTGGTTTGGTCACATGAGCTGGAAAGATGAGGACAGATGCATAAACAAGTGCTGATCTCTTTAAGTGGATGGAGTTTGTGGAAGAGGAAAACCCAAGAAGACATGGGACAAAGTACTGAAGGTTGATTCTTACAAAGCAGATGACAGAGGACTGAGATATGTGGTGCATTGCTGTACTCAAGAAAAGTTGTTCACCACAACAGAATTGATATCCTAAAACCAAGGTTCCACATAAAACATATTGGTGTTGGTGTCACATAAAAAGTACTGGTGATGGTGCCACGTAAAAATTACCCAGTACACTCTGTAAAGAGGTTGGCATTAGGAAAGTCATCCAGCTGTAGAAACCAAACCAAAACCGATTATGGAACCTGGTGCAGCTCCTGACCATGCCACTTTTTGTCAAGCTGTCCAACCCATGCCAGCATGGAAAACAGACATTAAATGAATGATGGTGATGATAATGCACTAATATAGGGAATTCTAGAAATTCTTCAGATAGATAAGAAAATTCCTCAACTAAATTCATATATTTTGCAACCTTTACTCACCTACAATCTCAGTTCTTTTGTCCTCACTCCCACTCACCTCGCATCTCGAGGATTCATCCAAACTACTCATCACCACTATTTTTTACCTTTTCCCAGTTCCATCCTGATCACCTTTGCCTTCTCTTCTAAAACATGGATAGCCATGTAGCTTTTCTACAACAAGAAAGTTGTCCTGCTCTGGTACCTTCTCTAATACTTTTAACTCCTCATCTCTGAGCATAAAGTTACCCCTATCAGGAATTATAGTCTTGCAAGCTGCATGGCAACCTCACTAATGCTGGCAGCACAAAGAAAAACACCCAGTATACTCTGTAAAGTGGTAGACATTAGGCACTGTCTACATTGGCATCCATCCACGTCAAAGTAGACAGTGAAGTAAAATGTACTCCTGAAGGGGTGCACTATGCTCCAGTCTACTTTGTCTATTTCACTGTCTAGTTCTTGTCAAACTAAACCAACCCAAACCAGCACGGAACAAGAAAATTAAATGACGATGATAAATAATTATTCAGAAGGTTGAAGATGTTTTTTAATTTCTGCTAATTAAAAAAAAAAATTACTTTTAAATATTTACTAAAACAACCAATGGAGATCTATACTAGAGTAGAAATTTTCAAAACTATTACCAGCCTAAAGTTAGCTACCTAAACACAGAATCAATAACTACATAGTTTACACCCATCACATGCATTCCTACTACTTTCAATATGTGCACCACACTATACAAACCAGATATACGGATTGATTCAACCACTTTCATTCAATGTAAGCAATTAATGATTTCACCGTCTTGATGCCATTCCTAACACAATCCAACCATGAACAGATCTCTCTTTATAACTATTTCTTTATTCTACACAGTCCCCCATCTCTCTCTCTCTCTTAAACACACACACACACACACACACACACACACACACACACACACACACACACACAATGCAACAGTCAAACAACAAATCCATTTCCAATATAACCAAACATGTCTAGCAATACAACTTTCCTTTATCCTAATATGTATGAATGTTTCCAGTTCTAAAACTGTCAATTGAGCATTAGTCATCAGCTCATGTTGAGAGACGCAGTACTAGACACCTCAAATATATAAACAGTTCAAAAGGTATATAATCAATATTTTGAAGATAATTTTCCAACATTAATTGCAAAGAGTTATTTAAAAAGATCACTTACCATTGCTTGTTCTATTTTATTATCAATGGCTACTGTACTTGAACCACTGCAAAACAAAATAAATATATATAAATATTATTGCTAAAACTTTTCACAAAAATAATGATATATAACAATATAATTAGTAGTGACAGAGATAGAGAGAGAGAGAGAGAGAGAGAGAGAGAGAGAGAGAGAGAGAGAGAGAGAGAGAGAGAGAGAGAGAGAGAGAGAAAGAGAGAGAGAAAGAGAGAGAGATGGTGTGTAATAATAACAAAAACAATGAACACTAATTATCACTAGTACCTTTTTGTGCAACCATGACAATGTAACTTCAATCAATGGACAAAGTAGATTTTCATTTTGTCACCATAGTATTGTGATCATATTACTAGGCTAAAACCACAACTCTGGTAACTTGTTGAAGTTTCACTTCTTATTCAAGGATAAAAGGATGCAAATATCTATGACATCTGATAGTGCAATTATGAAGATGTTGGTGATGATTTATTTTTCAAGAGATACAGGCCCAAACTCTAGCATCTAATAATTCATCAAGCCCAGTATATGTGATGTTGATAACAATAATGAGTGTTGATTAAACTCTTTACTTGATTGGTACTTATTTTATCAAGATTTGAACTCATAACAAAGAGATATAACACTAAACAACACAACACAACCAATCCTGCCAAATAATGTTGATAAGACAAGGCCTCGAATTTAGGGGACAGATACAGTTGACTAGATTTGAACCTCATCCTCTCAGTATTTAACTAGTGCTTGTTTTATTGACCCTAGAAAAATGACAGGCAAAGTCTATCTAGGCAGGATTTGAGCACAGAATGTAATGGTACACAACAGAATATCATAAGGTATTTTTATCTGACATGTTTCTGATTCTGAAATGTTAATTATTAATTAAAATCAATTCAAAAAATGATTTTTATAGGTCTCCACCTCAAATTCTGAAGTAGCATGGCTGAAGTGCATTGTTTTTGAGCAAAACACTTCCTTTCACAATGCTCCAGTCCACTCAGCTGTAAACGAGGTTCCAGCAATAACTGAGAAGCTAACCCTGTGACAAACTAGCAGCTCATTCAGTAACTTATATGCTATAGAAACCAAGGATCTTTTTTAAAACGGGGGCCACATTTTTCATTAACGAAACACTTTGAAACTTGGATCACTGGTAGAATGTGTTATATAAAACATCTTTCTCTCTTAGTCTTCTTAAGAAAAAAAGAAATCCATAAATTATTCCATGTTAAAGTTGTCGTATTTCTGTAATTTCAACCAATCACTGACGTCCATTCAGCCGATATACATTAAGTGCCGACTACATAAACAAACGATTCTGAAACAATTAACCCTAACCCTAACCCTAACTTTAACCCTAACCCTAACCCTAGGGTTAGAGTTAGGGTTAGGGTTAGGGTTAAAGCAAATTTAAAATGAAAAAAGCAAATAAAACGAAGAATCGTTTGTTTATGTAGTCGGCACTTAATGTATATCGGCTGAATGGACTTCAGTGATTGGTTGAAATTATCGAAATAAGACAATTTTTTACATGAAATAAATTT
>NC_068988.1:82524043-82529756 GCF_001194135.2 Octopus bimaculoides
ATATATATATATATATATATATATATATATATATATATATATCAAAACAGAATAGTTGCATTTATATATATAAAGTATTGTTATACAATTATAATAGCAACAGGTTAGGCTATGGTAAAGAAACAATGAACCTTGCCCCTCCCACATATCCCAGTGAAAAAGTATCTAAAAAGCAAACCACATAGAAATGTGTGAAAAATTTGAACAGCATATGAATGAGGATGACTACTAAAATATTTCACACCCACAGACATCATAACTAAAGTGGGTAATTATATCTTTAGATACTCTAACTGAACTCATTCTGAATGTCATCAGGTCAAAGCAATAAAAAAAAAAGCACATTTATATAATTTAGTTATTGTGATATTCAATTTATCTAAAAGAAGGATTTTGTCATCCACAATATCTGTTTCAAAAACACACCATCTAATGCAGAATGCCAAAAAAATAACAATAATGGTGTTTGTTTATTTTTGTTACTGCATGACAGTCTATATGTATATATAATGGTAAATTCAAGACAAAACTACTGTGGGACAAAACAGGTGTCTTGCTAAAGAGATGAATAAAACATGGCTTTCCCAATAAGAGCAAGTGAGAAAGAGAATGAGGAGGTACACACAAGATACAAGGTGAATATGAGAGAGAATATTTAATACAAAATATAATGGTTGTCAAATGGGGATACTTTGTATTCCAACAGCTTCACTTAATCCACATGCTAGGTAATAACTACTACACAGTAGAGAGGGGGTGAGAGGGAGACAGAGAAGTGGAGAAGAGATAGGAACTGTGCCAACAACCATTTTAAACTTTATTATAGTGAAATTGCATACTTTCCTAAAGATACCATCTTCATAATCAAGAGCCACACATGTAGCATATGAGGATGTCAAATCCTTCCTAAATTATCTCTTATTACATTCTTGAGTTTTCAAATAGTAAAAACTTCTAACAAATCAAAAGTGTGATAAAGAAACCAGAGAAGCTTAAATATACGAATGAGATGGAACAGCACAGTCTTAATAAGAACAATGAATAAGCAATAACAGCAATTCAATTCATAAGACTGACCATATGATTTAAACTACAACAGCTTAACTACAAAAGAACCATCCAACTAATACAATTCATAAGACATAAACTTAGCTCAATTATGGTTATCTCTGAAGTTGCCAATATTAAAAGTATTAATGAATTTATTTTGCTCATAATTTTGCAGCTATAAATTAGCTCTGATAAGTTGAACATAAATTTATAAATCTAATACAGCCTTAATGTCATTGCCCAGAATACATATGTCCAACGTAACTGGGGTGTCAGATGCAAGTCTACCTTCAGGCAGATTGAAAAATCATTAGACGAGCATAGTGCAGGCTGGTTCCCCCAACACACTACTCTGAATGACATAATTAGAAGGGGCCTTGATGTGGTCAGCTTCCTGTTACAATTGGAGCCAGTAGGTCTCGGTCACAGAGGTGGTAAGCACTCCAACAGAATAACCCTCTTTCTATTCAAGGGAGACAGATCCTTAATCTGGGAATGCAACATGCTACAACATGTTCTCTAGCTCCAGCCCTGCTGCATTGGCCACAAACCCAGGTATCACTGCCCATAAACACAGGGATGAGAAAAATAAAGAGATACAGAAGTTTGATCAGCCACTATCAGTTTGTGCCGTTCACCATTGACACCCCGGGTATTCTGACCTTGCACTATTGATTTCCTCTGCAAAATTGGGGTAACTGTGGCCAATCTGAGAAATGAGACCTGCAAGGTGGGGGTGGCTGCTGCAGTGAGTATTGCCAGCCATTCTCCACAGCAATGCCTTTGCACAAAGGTGCTGCTAAATACACCATTTTTTCTAGGGTGTACAACCCATTAATCCGACCCCCCATCTTTGGCTGCTTAATCTACCCCACTTCCTACTTTTTCTTTGTTTCCTTGATCTATTATACTTTTAACGTTTTTTTTTCTCCATTTCTTTCTGTCAATGTATGTTAATAAAAACAAAGTCTATTTCCTGTAAAAAACGAAAAAATGTAAAAAGTTACTGAAAATGCTGACTATTAAATTAATACAGTGTCACCAAAGTTAATTATAAGAACATTCACTATGTTGTTACCAAAAGATAACTCTAGCAAGCATTAGTTTTCTTTCATTGTCATGGTTTACAGAGATTATATTATATACAGAATGTAGGTACAATAAAATCAAGTGAGAGCATTAAGGAAACCTGTTCGTATCAATGCTGATCATAGACTAAAGGTTACACTAGATATTTTTTTAATATGTTCCATTTTTAATACTAAAGCAATAAATTTGAAACAAAAATAACTCTTGCTTTAGTGAAACAATCATTATGACATTTCATTGGATCAATAATTTTTAAGCATTATTCAGTTTAGAATTTGATACATTTTATTTTATTTTACCCATTTCAGCTTGTTGAATATAATCACATACTTTAATTTAATTTATTAAATTAAAATACAATTTTTATTATGAGCAATAATTTCAGTTTTCTCAGGACTCATAATCAGAATTTATTTTTAAAACAACACAAATAAGATCCCAAAAGTATTTAATTAGTCTCTGAATCATTAAATTAACAACATCTCAAAATATCAGCCTAACCACTCAAAGCTAGTTTCCTTGGTTAAACAGTAAGAAACTATAGAGAAAAAAAATCAAAATGAATAACAACACACATAAAAATACACTTCTCTTGTCTTGAGTTCTATGGATTCATATCTTTTATAAACTCTTCCAACAATATTGGTAGCATATAAAACAGCAATAAAGTTAGAAATAAAACAAAAAAGGTTCACAACCAACAAATCACTTAACCCATTAATGCATAGTCTAATTTACCATTTTAGAATTAATTACAGTTAAATAACAAGAAAAATAGTAAGGACAAAAAGTCATAAAATAATCATTGAACAATTGTTTGGATTCATGAAAAGTTAATGTGAGCAGAATTTAAACTAGAAATAAATACTTGTTATTGTATAATTTTCTGAATGACCTGCTTTCAGGCATACAATGTATTGTCAATAGGTTATGAACCTTAATCTAAATGGCGGCCAAATACACATCAGATTCAATAAGAGGAGATCTAAGGCATAAGATGTATATCACAAAATGCAACATAAAAACATATACATATGATGATATATAAAATGATTTAAGTACTTAATACTATTAGATTTTCAAAGACACAGTAAGGTTTGTTTACATAAATTAGTTTGCTAAATGATGCACATAACAAAAAAAAAAAAAGAAAAATTAGGTGTACTTAAAGACATCATTAAATACAGATCAGCAAATAAACAGAATGTTTGATTTATATAATTCTGGCAGAAGCTTATTTCAGACTGACTGAATAAAAGTGAATTTGTTTAAATAAATATTGATCTCAAAACACATACACCAATAATCTTCAGAATTTTACTAGTGAATCCAATCTTAAGCTTTTCAATTGACAGTCTCAATAGACTTTTCCACCTATTCTCAGCACCCATTTTCAAAACTATCACTAAAATTATATTCTCTTTAAACTTATAATCATTATAAAACAATAAAAAATCAAAATGACAATAGTAACTTGATGTATTAAAATACTTGCTAATCAAAAACAAAGCTGTTTTAATGCCTAACATTAACAAAAACATCTATCATCTCAAAGTTACACATTACTTGGAATTTGAATTTTATCTCTGGCTGTAAAAAATCTGATCTGAACAATGACATTTGTGTCAAAGTAACAGTAAAAGAGCAACTATTCATAATAAAACTAGCTAAAATCTAAAACAAAATACAATAAAAATTCAGAAAAACTGAGATTTTTATACATCCCAATATTTCCTCAGTATAATTAGTATAGTGACAAAACCAAATTGATGATAGAATTTTTTTTAATTTTTAGAAAATACCACTGAATTTGACTGTTTCAAAATTGTATAACAATTGACAGTTTCGTAGCCAAAAGTCTCTTTCTTGAGTCATAAATTCATAGGGCTGCTTTCACAGATTCTCTGGTGTGTATACTCCCCAGTAGATAGGATGCCAGTCTGTCCCAAGAATACTCATTTTTCCTAGCTAAATAGATTGGAGCAAAGTGAAAGAGTTTTGCTCAAGAACATAATACATTGCCTGGTCCAAGAATCGAAACACACACACCACTGTACATTGTGATGATTCAGCCTCTGAAAATGGGGCCAAAACTAACAGCTTTTAGGACTGCCATCCGATATCAATGGTCTGCCCTATCAAATGCCTTGTACTGACCCAAACTGACCCGTACCCCACCAAAGTCAGATCTATTCCCAACTGTCTTACTGTGTAATGCATGAGGTAGAGGTCACTGCAGATAGATCTGCCAGGAATCAGACAGGTTTGTCTGTCTTTGACTATACTACTAACAACAAGCACTAGCCTCTTGGTGAGCACTTTAGCTAAAATTTTGAACTGGGTGTTGAGCAGAGTTATGGGTCTGAAATTTTCAATCACAGTCCCCTAGTTCAGATCTTACCCCAGCACAATCACCGCTCCCTGCCTCACATGACTGGGAATTCCCCCAGTCTGTTGCTAACTACACTAGATAGCAGCCTGAACAGGAGTGAACAAGTAAAACATGTAGAAATATAAATCAAAGGGCAGACCATCCAATCTTGGTGAGTTATGCCTGAAACAGTGACTCAGCACATCTTCCACTTCCTCTGCTGAAATCAGCTACTGACAATATTCAATCTCCTTGTACGATAGGCATGGCACATCATTGCTGCCTCAAGTATAACACCCCATCAAAAACAGTCCTGCAAAGTGCTTCTAAAACATTGCACTCATCTGCTTGGAATTGGAGGGCACATGGTCACTGCAGTCCACCACAGACCAAATTCTAACTCTGCTGCTGTGATGTGCCTCTACCACCCAGGCCCAACAAACATGCTAGAGCATGCAGTCCAACTCAGCTCTGGGCATATATCCCTAGGTTGTCACACATACTTTTTAACAAATTAACCATGTAGCCAACAGTAGCATAGTAAGAGTTTTGTTTGACTGCTGGGGATGGGTTTCAAAATTATAGTTAGGTAGGTAGATTCACAGACAAGGACATAGAGATTAATAGGAAGACAGAAAGACACAGACAGGATGTGTATGTGTGTGTGTACGTATAGACATACACACATATGTATATATAGTAAAAAGATGAAGGAAGGATGATGATGTAACTTTAACACAAGTTACTAGAATATATTTTGAGAATTTCTAACAACCATATAGATAGGTGTAGGCATGGCTGTATTTTAACAAGCTTGCTTCCCAACCACATGGTTCAGGTTCAGTCCCACTGTATGCCACCTTAGGCAGGTGTCTTCTATTATAGCCTTGGCTCAACTAAATCCTTGTAAGTAGATTGGTAGATGGAAACTAAAAGAAGCCTGTCATGTGTGTGTGCGTGTCTTTGTATCTTTGTTTATTTCCCACCACTGCTTGACAACCAGCATTGGTGTTTTTATGTCCCTGCAACTTAGTGATTCAGCAAAAATGACCAATAGAATAAGTACCAAGGGTAAAAAAATAAGCACTAAGGTAGATTCATCTGACTAAAAATTTTTCAAGGTGGTGCCCCAGCATGGACGCAGTGTAATAACTGACACAAGTAAAACATGAAAGCAACAATATATATACACATACACACGCG
>NC_068988.1:82530322-82545310 GCF_001194135.2 Octopus bimaculoides
TTTTTTTTTTTTTTTTGTCAATCTGTGATTAAATATTTCTACTTTGTCTAAATGCTTATATCTTATTTTTAATATAAATGAAAATATACTGCTATATATCAAACCATTATCATTTCCATTTGATTACTTGGCTACTCAATAAGAGATTATGCCATACCAATTCCATTTTCTAAATTGATTCCTACAATAGGCACAAGAACACAATTTGTGGCAGGAGGCAACAGCCAATTGCATGGGTACCAAAATGATACAAGATACAAGTTGATCTTAATGGCATTTTTTAATTCAGAATATAGAGAGCATCATTAACATGAAAGGTATTGTAATTTCTCAATCAGAAGAAAATCAATTGTTAAATAATAATTATCATAAAAATATCCCAAGCAATTGTGCTTACATATACCAAGCATTAGATTTAGTGTTTGATTAATACTCTATAACTTGTTTCAAGGCATTTGACTGGCCATGATGGGATTCCACTTTAATGGATTCAGTCATCATTTAAATCGATCCCAGTATCCGTATTCTACCCGATCCATTTTACCTAACTGCTAAATTACAAGGGATACAAACAAACCAACACCAGTTATAACTGGTGAAAAAATAACACGCATACATACATATATATGTATATGTGTATATATATATATATATATATATATATATATATATATATATATACGCACACACACACACACATATATATATATTACATACACACACACACACATATATGAGGGGCTACCACATTGTTTTCAGCAACTAGATTCACTCATATACCATTGGTCAGCCTAGAGCTATAATAGGTAACATGGTAGGATTGAACCCAAAATGCGGTTGTGAAAGGAGTGTCTTATCCTTGCAGCCATGCTTGTACCTGTAGAGATTAATTATGTGACAAATGGTATTTAATGTCAGGAATAATAGGCAAGATGCAAAGTTCCTTAGTCGTTACAAAGATGAAAAAAACCAGCTGACTGAAATGATCTCAGAATACTATTGGTATTTATTGATGATAAAGGAGTGGAATGCATGTATGGGTGGATTTGAACTCAGAACACAGTGACAAAAATATTTTATCTAGTGTGATGCTATTTCTGTTGGTTTGTTGCAGAAATAGAACTGACCCTAAGAATTTCAGAGACGTTAGAAATAAATTTAGATTTCTTAATAATGTCTTTTGGAGAAATATCTTTTTATTGAATCAATACAAACTTTGGTTAATCAATAAATATTGAGCATGTTTTGTTTTGTTTTTCTGTTAACACATGACAACTGTTTTTAATAGATTTTTACATCAATATATTACATATAAAATAAAAACAACTCACCACATACTGATAATTCCACATGAGAAATACAAAGAGATTTTCAAATGCAAATAGTATACATAGAAAATTACATGAATAGTCCAAGAGAAAGTGATCAGTGCAAAAGAACAAAACTAATGGCAACCTTGGACGAGAGGTAGCACCAAGAACAAAAGACTAATGTGTCTAGTAGTTAACTAGTCTGAACCAAAACAAAACAGAAAAGACACTACAAGTTCCGCTAAACACACTTGGAACACATATTCTCCTACCCAAGGGAACTTAGACACAACACTCTAGCAAACAAAACACACCAGTATGTTGCAGAGAAATATTAATAAATGGTTTTATAAGCACTGAAAACAGCTAACAGAATGATTTTAGGCTTTTAAATTAGATCTTAAATCTGAAAAACTACATTTTTAATTGCAACAAAATTAAATGTAAGAGAAATTCAGAAATTACAGGTTGTGTGATTTGTATAGTATTTTTGGCAAACAACCAGTCAAGTTAGTACTTCACATTAAATTAGAAGTCATGAGCTGAGTATTTAGTAATTAGCAAACAGGATTAGAGGTTACACATACACATTATCTTAGAAAGAATATTTGCAGACACTTTTTACACTTCTAATATAAATAATTGAATATCAAAATTTTTTTTTTTAATTTTGAAAGGATGAATTATCTTTGTTTTCGGGGGGAGGGGGGTAAGGAAAGAATTTAGCAGTTTAAAATTTTATAATACAATTAGCTAAGAGAGTTGTACTTTAATACCAATAAAGATTAGCTGTAACATCAAGAATTTGTTGAGAATATTTTTAAAAGGTGTGCCTTTTAAGAGGAGAAACAAGTTTAATGAGATACTAGTCAGAACACTTACACAAACTGCAAAGGAAGTAACATATTGTCTAGTGCAGTTATAGATCATTAAAAATCAAGATATATTTGCATTTAGAAGGAAAATTATATCACCATGTTACAATCACCTTCAAATCAGGTCATTAACACTCTAAGACTTGAATTTCTACATTAACATGACATTTCAGATTTACAGGAAGGAGATGCAGGAAGGGATAAGAATTCAGTTTTCATACTTTTCCTATGTTATATAAAATTGTTACAATCAAAAAAATACAAATTGTTTATTTTTTATGAAGGTAAGAGCATTTTTTTGTTTTCCAACTAAATGACTGAACGGAAACAGAGAAGCATACTTTATATAATCTCTCAACACCCAGCATAAAGTTATTTCCTTCACTACTGCACGACCACTCAGTTGAGAGGTATTATTTAGTGACCTCACTAGTGACAGTGTCTCGAAAAAGACACCCAGTATATTATGTAAAGTGGTTGGCATATGGAAGGACATACAGCTCCAAAAACCATGCCAAAGCAGACACTGGAGCTCAAAAAGTCCTCTGGCTTGACAAAAAACTTGTGAAACTATCCAACCTAAGTCAGAATGGAAGACAAGCATTAAACAATGATGATGATGGCATGTGTGTGTGTGCGCATGTGTGTAAACAATAATATTGGTTGTGTTTTGTTATTTTTTTAAAAGAGAATCACTGGCTCTCTGCATTTCCAGTGATGACACTTGATGCAGTTCAGGT
Organism: Octopus bimaculoides; assembly: GCF_001194135.2. Lineage (NCBI taxonomy): Eukaryota > Metazoa > Mollusca > Cephalopoda > Octopoda > Octopodidae > Octopus > Octopus bimaculoides. The sequence continues at coordinate 82,533,248 of NC_068988.1, forward strand.
AGATGTATTTTTTCAAACCAGTTCCATCCATTTTCTTATAAATGTCCACACACATTATAGATTTTTACAGTCCCTGCCTACTAAATTCCACTCTCAAATTATGGATCAATCCAAGTTTAAGTCAAAGACACGTCTCAAAGGTGCCATGCAGTAGGATCAAGCCCAGAACTATTTAGTTGTGAAGGAGACTTAACTACATAGCAATCCATACTTATAGCCTCATCATCATCATCATCATCATCATCATCATTGTTTAATGTCCGCTTTCCATGCTAACATGGGTAGGACGATTGGACTGAGGACTGGCAAGTCAGAAGGCTGCACCAGGCTCCAATCTGATCATGCACAGCAGAGCTGAAGGTCAATCTGTGCCAAGCAGCTTCTTTCTGTGCACTTTAGCTTCATTACTTTGGCAACAATCTGGATACTTATTGATCAGACCTTGTATACACATTCTTCCACAAGTAAATGTTAGATAAATAAGGTGGCATGTTGCAAACCTGTATCTTATGAGTAAAAATATGATGGATCACAATGGATCAAAGATAAGAATTCATAATTTTTTTATTTCCCCTCTACCAAAGTTGCAGAAAGCCTCTGCTAAGGGGCACACTATCACTGATGAAAATAGCTGAACATACACACAACACATGGAAACGCACCTCCTGCCACTTTCAACATGGCTAGCTAGTAGAAATAACAAATTTATACAAGTTAGCCATGTTATAACATACTAAATTTGTTTTTTTAACCCATTTGTATTGTAACTCCTAGTGACAAAGATAGATAATATAAAAAGGTCACCATATTTCTTATGAAATGTACTATATGTGCTTCAACTGATATATTAAATTGTTCATAATTTGGAAGGATTTAGTAAATAACTCTATTATTAACTTAGAACATGACAAAAGATAAAAATCACTTACAATAAAATGACTTTTTTTAAATCATAGAAGACATGATGTGAGGAAGGGCGGTATCAAAATGGTTGAGTCAAAGAGATTACATTTTAGGATCATCAAGTAGCTTGAAATTCAATTCTAATTTGAATACTGAATTAGCAGTAAAAAAAAAAAAAAAAAGTCAAGGGTTTTTAAGTAGAAACCATCAACACATTCCAAAAGAAACAACAGCCAGACCTTTCACTTGTTATTGTTAACTTATTTTAATTATATAAATGATTTTTAAAATACACCGATAGAAATAATGATTCCTTCACTAATTTTTTACATGGATTTTGAGATGGTTCATTTTTTGCCTTTTTCATTTATTTTTAGAACAAAAAACAGTTCTCATCACAAAATATGACACCCACCTCCTTAAAATCCCATTAGACAATTATCATTTTGAAAACAACCTAAAATTTAACAAAAGGAAACAACTGAAATACACAAGAGTTTATATAAAATGCATTCAACATTCACGTCATTACAACTTAAAATTAGCATAGAAGAGACAGTTTGAAAATCCGTTTTAAGTAGTTTTTAAAGTGTTCCACTGTACAGTTTACAAGATCCTGAAAGAGAATTTTAGTGACATTTTGAAAAAAAATAATGAATTAAATCTACATTTCTAAAAATATTTAAATCAGCATATTCTAGATCTTATGAACATAACTATTGATTTCATTAAAATTCTATTTCTTTCTATCAAAATGAAACTAAAAAGAAAAAATATTAAATTAATTTTACTAATCTTAATCCAAAGCTGTCATTGGTAAGAATAAAATAGATTAAATACCATTTGAATATATGGAAAATTTGTTAAACAATTTATTCACTTATTCAATGGTAGTTTACATGGAACATCAATTAAAGAAGTATGTTTGAAGCTAAATGTGAAGCTGTTATTATCTGTTTGATGCGACTAATGAAGGAAATTAAAAAGTGCTGTAAAAGTATCCCATCAGACCTTGATTTATTTAGTAACTGGTAAGAAGTACAAAGACACAGCTAATGAAGTCTAATTGTATTCTTTGCCCACCAGATCCAGACTTCTATGAGTAACAAAGTGAGATTGTGTGTGTGTTAATGATAAATAAACATATCAAGTAAATTATTTCTTAATAGTTGTTACTGACAATGGAAATGGACTAGTGTGTGTGTGTGTGTGTGTGTGTGTGTGTGTGTGTGCACATGCACATAAGTACAAGCAAGGCTGTGTCTGCAACTACATTCATTTGGGTACAGTCCCACTGCATGAAAACTTTGGCAATTGTGTTCTACTACAATAGCTTTGTAAGTGAAACTGGTAGGCAGAAACTTAAAAAGGCTCATCATATATATGTGCATGTTTATTTTCCCTTGTTAAAATCAGAATATTAATATATACAATACTCTACCGAAAAGTGGTGAATAATCCCTCAACATTGAACTGTTTTTATGTAATATCATTCTCATTGCTTTAACATTTGCTTTTCTATGCATGCATGGGTCAGATGGAATTTTGTTGAGGCAGATTTTCTACAGCCAGATGCCCTACCAACACCCACTTGTTTCCAAGTAAGGTAATATGCTCTCCAAGACTAGACATGTTTTCACAGATGATTAGAAATGAATGACACTGCTTGCATCAAATGATGCCAAAGAAAGGGGACAGTAACATATACACACACTTTATACATACACTACACACACATGCTGGGCTCCTTTTAGCTTCAATTTTCCTAATGCACTTACAAAGCTTGGGTCAACCTGGGGCTATAGCTGAAGACACTTGCCCAGGGTAACCCTAATCCATGCTTGTGCCTATATAACGATAAATATTTCTATGTGTTACACATAAACACCCATACACTTTTTTTTAATATACATCTTTACAAAAAACAGTCAAACATAAATTGAAGAATCATATAAACACACACACACATACACATACACACATACAATTAAGTTTGAGTGTTATTTCCATGTGCTCTCACTAAAACCACTAGAAGCAAAACTGTTATATGGTTAATGCTTTCTAGCAATCATCACTCAGCTATCTTGTCAGCCTTTATGTGTGAGGACCTGTTTGAATGGGAATAACTTCGTTGAAAAGTGGGTTGGTGCAAAGAAGACCACCTCGCAGTAGAAAATCATACCTCAACAAGTTTTGTGTAACCCATGCTAGCATCCACACACACACACACACACGCACACACACACATAGTAAAATTTGGGTTCAGACTATATGAAAATATAAATGATGACAGGCAATAAACAGAGGATTAAATACTAAATCAAAATATCTAGACACTAATTAAATACTTGTCTCTTATTATATATCAGTTTTCTCTTTCCAGTGAGATGTTAAATAAACAACACTTTGTTTTGTTTGTGTTTCTCTTTTGGTGAATGTGAAATTACTCCCCTCTTAAGTTGCCGAGTCATAAAGGGTGTGGTTTGCAGTCATAACTTGGTAGACATACACTAACAGTAAAGAATTTCATTATTATTTCACTTCTTTGACTCATTTTGCAAGGATGCTTTAAACATTCTAAGCCATAAAGATGTTAAGAAATTATCAATATATGTGGGTGTGGGGGTTGCCTTGCACCACACAGTATAATGCATATATGGGCCAAGAAGGAAACAACAGCTCTTCATTAATAATTTAATCAGTAATGAAGTTTGCATACTGAATGTTTTCATATGCATGAAGATAAATACAACCAAAGCTGACTAGAATTACTATTGGAAGACTCTGTGCGCACGCGTGTGCGTGTGCGAATTAAGGAGACTCAACTGGTTCAATAATTTGAAAAAGAAGACATTCATTAGTGTTCAAAAAGGAAAAACAGATACAGTAGTCTTCTGCCCACCACTTCTTCAAAGACAGACCAAGGCCAACTGACTAGGCATTATTGGGCCAAGAATATCAAGATAGTCAGAGCCAAAACATTTAACTCTGGACTGAAAGTGTCATTGTTTAGGTTTATATCAATGTTGAAACTATAATGTGTATGTTGGGGGGGGGGGACTGATTCACAGAAGTAGCTAGTCTAAGTATAAAGGTGTTTTCTAAACCTTATGTATTTCATGATGCTCTCCAGATTTCTAGTGGTTTTAAATGTTATCTAAATCTAACTTCATTTGAATACCAGTAAAGATAATCATCACTGGAAATGGCTGATGTCTATTAAAAGTGAATAGCATTACCAATGAATGGATATTTAAAGCAAGAGGAAGCTTTGAAGCTGACAGACAAATTTTGGATTGACATTTTCGAGCAAAACAACCTTTTCACAAAATAAATAAAATAGCTTAATTTACAACCCCAGTTTTGTTAGGTTCCTAGTTTTCCATACAATGGAGGGAAATACCATTCTAAACAGAATAATGAAATTTATGTTGATCAAAGTGAATTTCAATCCACAGAAGACAATACCAATGAAAATGACACAACAAAGATCATAGTGAGGATGAAGATGATGGCATTAAAGTTAACAATAATAAGGAGAAAATATTTTGTAAAAGCAGTTTCTGAAAGTATCAAAACTGATTATGAATTGTTTTGAGCAATGTTTTTGTTGACACTTTCATAAAATAAATATGCCAGCCATCTATCAAATAACAGCAGTTAATGCAATCCTGAGGAAGAATACTTGAACTCAATCAGCCTAAACCATTTTAATGACAATCAATCTGAGACCACCACTGGTTTTAATACCAGCCTACCTGAGACTATTCCTGGACTTACAAACTTGTTTTAAAGTTATCTAAATCAAAACCTCCCATTAATATTTCATGCTAATTTGTGCTCCAAATACAAGCTTAAAATTCAAACTTATTTTACAAAATTCCTTCATTATTTTCAAAATTAATTGAAACAAAGGCAGTGTATTTCAACAGAAATATGCTAACAAAAGGGTTAATAACTAACTGCAGATTTTAATTTAAACTGAAATGATATTGTAATGTCCAATACTCTCCCCAAACTTTTTTTCCTTTTAATTTTCAAATCAAAGCAAATTTTCTAGCATAGTTAAATTAATATTTCCTATACTTCATAATTTTTTTAAAATATAATTAAAAGATTTTTTTTTGCTTTTTATCAAGAATAAACCAAGCCACTACAAAAACCAAAACAAAAAAAAAAGCATTAAAATAACTCATCAATTAACAATAAAAAAAATTACTAAATAACCTTCAACACTGTTTTAAACTGAGAAATAATTAACTAAATATAGCTCAAGTAACATTGAAAATGACAAATACCTGAGTATATTCCCAACAAATAGTTTAAACAACTTCATTCATTATGACAAATACCTGAATTAATATATTCCCAAGTTTAATATAAACAAGAATTAGCCAAGAATTTTGAATGTAGTTCCACATACAAATAATAATAATAATAATAATAGCAATAATAATCCTTTCTACGACAGGCACAGGGCCTAAAAATGTGGTGGAAGATGTTAATCAATTACACTGACTCCAGGGCTTATCTGGTACTTATTTTATTGACTCTAAAAGGAGGAAAGGTAAAATAAACCTCAACGTAATTTGAACTCAAGAGCCAGAAGAAATGCCACTAAGCATTTTGTCCAACTAACTAACGATTCTGCCAGCTTGCCATCTTAATAATTCCTTCAAATTTTGGCACAAGGCCAGCAATTTTTAGAGGAGGAGGGGGTAAGTCAATTACATCGATCCCAGTGCTCAACTACTACTTATTTTATTGACCTCAGAAGGATGAAAGGCAAAACCAACCAATAGAACTATGTAAACTGAACGACAAATACTGTGTAAACTAAAACCTTATAAACCTAAACTTTGAAGAACTTTAACAAATATATTCATTCTATGAATAGAGAGTAAAATGACAACAAAGTTGAAAGACTTGATTAAATTACATTAGAAACTGATTTTGACTTCTTTTCATTTTGTATACACATATGCAGGCAGATGCACAAACGCACTCACACACACAATATATGTTATGTAAAACTTGTAAAACATACAGAAGTGTAAGTTATACAGAATGTACACATTGTTCAATACACAAATCTATACTCTGAATAGAGTGGAAAGATATGTTTATTATAGCAAAAGGTGACAATTTACTCCAGTTTCACTGGTTAGTCAACTGGCTGCTAAAACAGGAATAAACTGTCATGTTAACATCATTGTTTCATGTCTGCCTTCTATGCTGGCATGTGTATCCAAAAATTAAGGAATGGAGTAGAAAAAAACCCAGGCTACGTATGTTTCATAGTGAGCAGAACCTCAGAAGTAGTAATTATCCAAGCGAGGTGTATGCCGCAGGCTACTCTTCAGGCCAAGGATATCTTGATTATATGAAGTTTACATAGCTATTAGGAGACCTATGTTAACACATCAGCAAAGGAAACCGATAGAATAAGTACTAAACAAAACAAAAGTACTGGAGTTGATTTGCTCAACCCTTCAAAGCTACAGTTCAATGAATTTCTTACCACACATGTGTGTGAGAGAGTGCACACACATACACACACCTGTTTCATAATGAAAGTGCAGTATGCCTGAAAATATTCACATAACATAAAAATGCCTCACTCCACCATTTTTTTTTTTTCGCAAATTTATTATCCATTGTGTTTCTATAGTTATTGTTTACCAAGTCAACAGTTCAGGGATAAAGAAACAGTGGAGAGAGATTATGAAGATTCAGTAAGCAAAATGGTTGAATGAAAGAATGAACAAACACATTCTTTTCTACTATAGGCACAAGGCCTGAAAATCTTGGGGAGGGGGCCAGTCGATTAGATCAACCCCAGTATGTAACTGGTACTTAATTTATCGACCCCAAAAGAATGAAAGGCACAGTTGATGAAAGGCACAGTTGATGAAAGGCACAGTTGATGAAAGGCACATATTACTCAGGTGCATTGCAGCAGTTGAACTTTGAAAACAATAAGTGTGAATGTTAAGCATTTATTTTTTCCACATGTATGGCTGTGTGGTTAAGAAGTTCACTTCTCAGCCACTTGATTTGGAGTTCAGTTCCCCACTATGTGGAATCTATGGTTCCAGGCTGACCAAAACTTTGTGAGTGGATTTGGTGGACAGAAACTGAAAAAAGCCTGTTGTGTATGTATGTTAGTGTCTTCTTGTTTTGACACTGCATGGTAGTTGTAAATAAGTGTCACTTCATACAAGTGGCGCCTATCATTACCAAAATCCCATGAAAACATATCTGGTCACAGGGAAATATCTTACTTGGAAACAAGTGGGGGGTTGCAATAGGAAGGGCATCCAGCAGTAGAAAATCTGTCTCAACAAATTCCATCCAAACTATACAAGCATGGAAAAGCAGATGTGATGGTGTTGATGATGAAGAATTAATTTCTTAAAAGACTGTAAAAAGTAAGGCATTGCTGTATGTTGATGTAGAAAATACTTTAACTTGTGTGTGAACATACAAACAAAGATAACATAGTAATTATTAAATTCAGTTTTAAGTATATATATATATATTTGAGGTTATTGTGTTTGAATCAGGAGTGTGGAGTCAGAAAGAATTATTGAATTACTGGAATTAGACTCGGAGTCAGTAAAAATGTACTAATTCTAAACTAAGTATAAAATGTAATGTGTTAATATTTCTGATATTACAAAGACTAATTTGAAAATAATACAGCTTTAAGAGCTTCTAAGAAGGGTCATGAAACATAGATTTTTGTTTCTAAGACACTAGTCAATAAAAGGTTTGATTTAATCCCTATTCTAGATACAATATTTAATATATTCTGAAAGGTTAAATTTTTCAATCCTCTACAATATAAGTTTTTGTTTCATTTAATAGAATCTTTCATGTTCCACTCAACAGTTTTATATTCCAACACTTTAATCTTAGAAAAGAAGTGTTATGTATCTAATTAAGTTTATATCTTAAAATTTGTTCGACCTTTTAGTTTTAACTCTGATGTACTTCAGATTTCTGAACTGGTAAATAAAAACATTCCTGATTTTCATTTATAATATTTTTATAGTTTATTTCTTTTATACTTCATTTTTACTATATTTGTGAATTTTGTCTCATGCTTAATTGCTTGTATGCTTCATTAATAAATAATATAAAATCACTCACACTGGCATTGTTATTGCCTCTAAACCTACACATATACATACAAGGTGATGCCCCAGCATAGCCATAATCTAATGACTAAAACAAGCAAAAAGAAAAATGAAAAAAAAGTACACATATATATATGTGTGTGGGTGCACACCCACATATACTTCTATTACCCTGTTTTATTTCCATTTATCATGCTGACATGAGTTAGACAGGTTGTCACAAATGAAGTCAGTACTTCCACATCTCACTCAAACTTTCCATTTGCTATGGTTTCTTGTTATGATGCTGGATGCCTAACACCAGCCACTTTACAGAATTTTACTTTAAATGGTTATAGAAACACAAAGAGATATATACCTCTCTCTCTCTCAGAGAGAGAGAGAACTCAGAAAGAGTTGTGCAAACAAGGAGAAAAAATGAATATTCAATATGTATTTTAAAAGCTGATCACATTTATTATAAACTGAAAACTTCACTGTTAATCTAAATTTCCTATTTTTATGATTTATGAATATCCACTTATATTTGAACTAAGCGGTGATAATTCATACTAAGTATGGAAAAATATGTAGGCATTAATTAGTTAATATTGAACTCTGGCTAGTACACAAACAAACTGGACCACACTCTGCTGACATAATTGTGCTGAAACTCATAACCTTAGACACATTTTTTACTTAAGGACCACAAGGAATATTTCAATAAGATTAATTAATGCCACAAGACATAAGGCTTGGTAGCTAAGGTATTGAACTCATGATCATAAGTTTGTGGTTTTCATTCCCAGACTGAGTAGTGTTATAGTCTTGAATAAAGCACTTCATGTTTTGTTGCACCAGTCCACTCAGTTGAAAATGAGTACCAGCAGCAGATTGGGAGTTAACTCTACAATGGTCTGCCCTACCATTCAAACGAAGGGGCAATACTGTACTTTCTTAGTCACCTATAAATCATGGAAATCAAGATAAGATCCAGCCTAACAAGCCTGTAGGCTTGGGATAGACTTCTTTTAACATTATACATGATGAGTAAATACAGTAAGTAGAATTAATTATCTAATTCTTGATAGGATCATACCTAAAAGGCCCAGTTACATTTATTACTAGAAAAAGAGAAAAAAAACACTGAGCCATTATCTAGGATTGTTGCTTCCCAAATGAGCAAAATACTAGCTTTCTGCAATTTGATATTAGAAATTACTAGGCTTCAGAGACCTTAACACTGCTAGCTGAACCCTTTAGTGTTCAGATTATTCTGTCAAATGTAATGTTTATTTATTCACATCGTTTTGAATTATTCATTCATGATCAAATAGTTTTTAAGATTTTGGTGATGTGATTGTGTATTTTTAGAATGACATTGTAGGGTAAGTGTGAGAAGCTAGAAGCCTTTTTGAATAGAAAAGATGTAGAATATTTGGGCCAGATATGGCTGGTTTAAATGCTAAAGGGTTAAGGCTCTATACTTTGCTATGTCTATTACAAATACTGAACAATTAGAAATCAAGATTTTGTAAGCCAGGGATAAAACTGTTGTAAATCATGACCAGTCCCACTGTGTGGGCATATGTCATCTATAACCTCATGTTGACTAGAACCTTGTGAGTGGGTGTAGTAGATATAGAAACTGAGAGAAGCCTGTCATTAGTGTATACACACACACATACATATATATATATATATACATGCATGTGTGTGTGTATCTTTGACTTGACATTGTAAATGAGCATCACCATCATACAAGTGACGTTGTTGATTTCCAATCTTCTACAAAGAATATGACTGGCCAAAGGAAATATTACCTTTCTTGGAAACAAGTGAGGAATAGCTACAGAAAGGCAAAAAGGCTGTAGAAATCTGTCCCTCTATACCCAAATTCCAAATGACTCATGCAAACATGGAGAAGTAATTATGATAATGATGATGGAGTTAATGACTTAGCTGAAGTAACAGATCTAATTGAGCTGTAACTGCTATTTAAATTCAATGTGATTTCCAATTATATCAGAATACATTTTACCAAGCAGATAGCTTATTATCTTACTTGCAACTCACAAACAATGCATAGAATTGAGAAAAAAATCCTTCATTTTCTTTTTTTATATTTACATGGATAATTCTACCACTGTAGATTCTAGCATTACCACAGTTAACTGCTCAGACATAATACTTAACCTTACAAATCATCTCTAATATCCTTATTGCAAACCCAATGAGACAAAAACTATCTAAATAGATAGTCGAACCAATCCAGAAAACTCACAAGGAATATAGATGAAGAACAATATCATGAGACCTTAGTAAGAAGTATCTTTAAAAGCAAAATATATAACATTCCACCTAATGGAATAAGAAACACTAGAGCTAGATCTAAACAAACCTGTTTGGTATAATTTTCCACATATTTAAAAGTAACTACTCGTATAACCTACTTAGAAAAAAATCTCTCTCCTCAGCATAAATTCTGTATGGTAAGAAAGATTGCAGTTGAGAAGCAAGCTTCTTACCACACAGCCATGTCTGCGCAGTGTGTGTGTGTGTGTGTGTGTGTGTGTGTGTGTGTGTATTGCTTCATCTTACCCTCTCCCAATTAAAACTTTTCTTCATGTTTTGTTATCCTAACACCACACACATTTGTATATAAATACAAAATACACATTCAACATTGTACCTTTGGACCCTTAATGGTTATCTCAACAAGTTATTAACAATTGTTTCTTGGCTTAGCAATCACATAAAGAATGAAATCTGGATAAGATTCATCAAGAATTGGTTCATACCATTTATATATATGATTCAAAAGTTTGAATTTGATGTAATTTAAATAGGAAACATTTTTGTAAATATAAAGAACACACAGTTTAAACAGAAGAACTAATATAATGTCATGTATTTATACACAAAGTTTAACTTTCTCATTTCTCTTTCAAATGTAAGAAGCTTGCTTCCCAACCACATTATTCACAGCTCACTCCCACAGTGAAGCAACTTGGGAAAGCTATCTTCTACAATAGCACTGGGCCAACCAAAGGTCTGTGAGCGGATTTGGTAGCCCAAAACTGAAAGAAACCAGTGTGTGTGCGTGCGTGCGTGTGTGTAAGAATTTATTTGTATATGTCTTTGTGTTTGTCTTCCACTGTTGCTTGACAGTAGGTTTTGTTTGTTTACATCTCTAACTTAGTGGTTCAGAAAACAGGTGAATAGAATAAGAATCAGGCTTTAAAATAAGCACTGGAATAAGTTCACTCAACTAAAATTTTTAAGATGCTGCCCCAGCATGGCGACAGAACAATCACTGAAACAAGCAAAAGGTAAAAGCTGGAAGTTTTGATCCTGACGCAGAAGATTAAAAGGATTGTGCCCCTGACCACCATCCACAGCTATTCAAAGGTCACTGACTTCTTGTATGTAATTACTTTCTCTGTGTTTAGAAATAAAAAGCCGCAGACTTCCCACTGAGTCATGTTATCCATGGTTAAGAGGAAAGAAAATATTCTCAGCAGCCAAGATAGCTCCAGCTGCAAGTGCATGACAAAACTTCGTAAATTAGTAGAATGTACTACCAGACATACACATGAGGACATAAGAAACAAAAATGTCCTGTGTAGTAAGAAGACAGTTCCAATCAGAAAGATGAAATTTAAGACAGGCTGTGGTACATTATGTTTTGACATTTTCCATATATTACCTGCAAAATATGTCTACAAGCAAACACACGCACTGCAGCTGGTATCTTCTATCTAGTTATTCATCAATTTTGATAAATACATGTGCATATATATATATGGGTTGGATGGTGTGCATATATATATATATATATATATATACACACACACACCATCTAACCCGTGCCAGCATGAACAATGGACATTGAATGTTGATATATACACACAAACATAGATACACATATATAGAGGGATATATAGGCATATGTATATATATACATATATATACACATATATATACATACATATATACACATATATATATATACTTAAATATATATACATATATATAT
>NC_068988.1:82545320-82546933 GCF_001194135.2 Octopus bimaculoides
TATATATATACATACATACACACACACGTTGACATAAACACATATCTACTACATATGTGGAAATCTGTGGGTGTGTTTGTTTGTGGCATTGTTATCTAACTCCTACATCATTGTATCGATTTTGATGAAACTTAACACGTGAGTAGAACTCATGTATGGAAAACTAGTGACATACTTAGATTGTTGAAAAAATTGATAATAGGGCACCTAGAAGGGATTCTTATACATACTACGTATAACTAATATATTATTTTTAAACATCCAAGGGGAATAACCCATTTGCTCCTGAAAGGATCCTTATATATATATAGCCATGGGAAATAACCCATTCATGTTCGTAAATTTATTTCATATAAATCAAATTGAGCATGCTTATTTCTTAGTATTTGAACTATTTGAGTTATTCTTGCAAGTTATCCAGTACAGTGCTTAAATAAGTAAATAGTATTTTCCTAATCAATACATCCACTTCTTTCAGTTAGTGACTTATGCACGAATATACCAACACTACCGCCACTGAGGGTAATATTCTCTGCAAACGCACAAAAGCTTTTTTCTAAGTTTTTTTACTTTGAATTGTTATTATCACATATCTGATTAGCCTGTTATTACATAACATGCTTCACGATTTTAGTATACATACCTTATTAGTATTTCCTCCTAAGTTCTATATACTTTGGAAAGGTATTAAAGCCCTTTTCAGGGCTACTTTATTTCAATTCTTACTATCGTGTAATTAATTTATGTTATTTCATACCTGCCTTCACAATTTGGTTATTCATAACTTATTGGAAATTCCTAAAAACAAGATCCTGAGTAAGACAGTTCAGTAATCTCAGTAAATGCAAAGAAACCATTTCAAGGGCTACATACTTTGTATTGTTACTGGATTAGCAAAACAATTATTAAAACGGAAGCAAGAGATAAGCCCTGCTTTCCTGGGAATTACAGGTTACGTCAGCTAGTATATATATATATATATATATATATATATAATTATATTGATACCGTTAACGTTTTGTCTCTTTATATATATTTTTATTTCTCATGTTTATGTTTATTCCTTGAATGATTTTAGGTATTTTTTTTAGGAATTTGACCTGAAGAGTGACTGATTTTGGGAGTAAAATCATTTCCCCATTCTAATGAACTTGAATAGAATTTGCTTATGATTTTATATAGTCCTATTTCAGCCATGAAACGCACGTAGTCATGTACTAGCACTGACTTTTATACATTATATTATTGTATTAATTTTTACTGTCCTATTTATAATTTATTTGATTTTTAAATTAATATTCTAATGATGAATGTTTCTTTATATGATATATATTATTAAATTATTAAAATTTTAGATTAAAATCGTAGATAAATATTGATATGGTATATGTCTCACAGTATGATTGTGGAAGGGTTCTTAGTTGAGTGAGTTGTAGAGTGGTGGTTCGTCTCTAAATTAGTTATATATATATATTTATATATTAGGAAACTCGGTGTAATATTATACCAATTTTTGCCTGTAAGGTTGGAATAAGTTTTTATTCCCTAATATTATTACTATTATACATATTCACATATATATATATATATATATATATATATATATATATATA
>NC_068988.1:82547371-82550638 GCF_001194135.2 Octopus bimaculoides
TATATATGAGTGGTTGGCATTAGGAAGGGCATCCAGCTGTAGAAACTCTGCCAAATTTAGATTGGAGCCTGGTGTTGCCATCCGGTTTCACCAGTTCTCAGTCAAATCGTCCAACCCATGCTAGCATGGAAAGCGGACGTTAAACGATGATGATGATGATATATACACACACACATACACACACATATATATATGTTAAGCATGAAGGAGGATCGGTGATGATCTTGAGGGCTATATCTTGGAAATCTGTCTGTCCAATGGTTTCCCTTCATGGCAGAATTAAAAGTCAAGGCTATTTAAGCATTTTATCTGAACAAATTCATCCTATGATTGCGGAACTGTTTCCAGGAGGAAATGCAATCTTTCAAGAATGATTAAAAAAGACTCTTTATCTATGGCTCCTTGTTACATGGCTAAAAATGACCCAAGATTTGTTGGATAAGAACGGCATTTAAAAGCTTCCATGGCCAAGCCAGTCACCAGATATGAACCCTATTGAACACCCCTTGTGCATAATGGACAGGACACTTCATAAAAAGAACAATAAAGCATCTTCAAAACCAGATCTTTGAGATTATTGCATGAAACTTGGCAAGAAATTCCTCAAGAGAATATTCGTTATCTGATCATTAATATGCCTAATAGGGTCCTTGCATTGAAAAATGCAAGGGGCAGGTTTACTAAATATTAAATGTTCACATTATAACAATTAATAAATAATTTGAATGTATAATTTCAGATTTAAATAAAGTTTAATGATTATAAGGGTGTCTATTACTTCTTGTGTATGTATATATAAACACACACACATATGTACATGCTTAAAAATAAGTATATATTTATATATATATATATATATATATATATATATATATATATATATATATATATATATATATATACTTAAAAATAAGTATATACACACACAAATTCACATCAAATTCAAAATTTATTTCATGAGTTATCACAATTTTGTCATAACACAACTGCGACCAGGTCACTGACATAGTTCCAATGCAACTCAGTGGAATTGTGTCATGTGTAATAATGGCAATTTTGACACTTCATGAACTAAATTTGAATTTGTAGTGGTTAAGAGCTTGGTGTGTTATTAAATGGCTTTTCCATGATGTTGTTGCTACACCTGCACATTTGATATATATATATATAAATCAAATGTGTTTAGAAACTACATATGCATGTGTATGTATGTAATTTCATTAACCCTTTATTTTAATTAAAACAATACAAAAAAGAGTTAATAAAACGTGATCAATCCAGGTCAAATCGATAAAGATTTGGTCAATTCACAACAGATCTAACCAGTGGCAGATGTATTTATTCACACACACTCACATATATATATATATATAACTCAGAGGAAAATGAAATGAAATGAAATGAATAGGAGGAATGTTACTGTGATAGATCAGCAGAGCTTATCAGCCTGTAATAAATTGAATAACTATAGGTAACACAGCAACCAGAGAAAACATCTGTCAGACATTAGATTCTTACATGTGACCATGCTTATTTTAAAATAAAACCATACATTTTTCTGCTAATTCTCTGTAATATGATATCCATTCTAGTTTTAATTAGTTTAAAAGGGTAGATATTAAATAAGCGACTACCTGATTTTACATACATACTTGCATGTACAGGAGAGAGAGAGAGAGAGAGAGAGAAAGAGAGAGAGACAGAGAGGGAGAGAGAAAGAAAGAGAGAGAGAAAGAAAGAGAGAGCCTGCACTGTAAAGCTCTTCAGCGCATATCAACATGGAAAATGGATGCTAAAATGAAAATTTAAGATGACATCCTAGATAACCTCAACCAGATTCTCTGACAAGAGAAAAGTCAATAACCTTGATTTTTCTATCTATTTGTGTGTGTTGACATGGATTGTATAGACTAAATCACAAATAAATGTGATTCTTAGATACGAAAGTTCATTCCGCATAGTAATGACACTAGCAATAAAGCAATGAGGGGTAACTACTTGTCTTTACGAGTGATTACTCAAATAGGAAAGAGACAATACACTTATGAAAACAAAAGATGTCAAGCTTTCTATTAATTTCCATCTCTGAATAACTATCAACATCATAATCCTAGTAAAAAGCTAACTGTGGACAAGTGATCCAATGAAAGTTATGTAAATATACAACACAGAACAGGAGACTGCAAAAATAAACATACTTATATACACAGATACAACTACTACAACAATTACTACTTACTCATGACGAAGAGCCACCCCCAACTTTAGGAAACACAGATGGGATGAGCCATGCACATTCCGTTGAATATGAAATAAATATCTAAACATAACCATAAAGTAACATGCACTAAGACTTACATCAGCAGTGCAAACATGCAAAAGAAACTGAGTAATTGTAGTTATCATCCTCATTGCTCCGGATCCCCCCCACCCCGGAAATAGATATTACAGTTTATCTTGATAGGGTTATTTTTAATGCTATTTCTTACAAATTGCTTTATGTTTCTCAAATCCCTTCTGAAAATTACACTTGTTCCTTTTTTGTTGTTGTCTTTTTAATATTGCGTCTAAATTATAATTTCCATCTAATTTATAGGAAATCAAATCATTCCTAGACACTTCTGTGGTGCTTACTTTACAGTTGAAATCTCTCTTCAGACCCCAGAAACTCAATTCCGTTTCATCCGTTACCCTAGTTATATATTGCGTGTGTTTAGTATGAAGAAGTGCCTAATCTTACAATTTCCATAGTAAACAGACAGAACTATTTAGGTCCCAAGGTTGGCTATACAATTGGTTTATTAGTAATTGTTATTTAGTTCATTAGTTAGCTGTGTGTGTGATGTTCATAAACACACCTAGTTTTAAACAAATCAGTGATATGAAGTAACAGACCTACTTTTAAACAGATGTAAAAAAAAAATCATTTCAGATCCATTGACTTTATCGACATTGTTAAACTCCGACCAAAAATATTCACGTAAATAAAACCTATTTTCATATATTGTGAAAGAAAATTGTTTTTCCAGTATAGAGGTTTTTTCCTTCTTTTAATACAGGTAAATATAACAGAATAAAGATAAGTATATAGGCCGCGAGAGACAGACATAACTATATAGATATATATAGTATATATATATATATGTATATATATACATACATACATATATATTATATACATACATACATATATATTATATACATACATACATATATATTATATACATACATACATATATATTATATACATACATACATATATATTAT
>NC_068988.1:82551926-82561017 GCF_001194135.2 Octopus bimaculoides
TATATATATATATATATATATATATATATATATATATCAAGGTTGACAAACAGCTGGTTTAATTGGGAAAAATTTTCAGTGAAAAGCAAACGTGAATAAGAATTGAGTGTTATGTTGATGGCAGAGCAAACAGATCTTATTGGAACTATATAAATACGAGGTTAGCTTGATATGCATCGTCATTTTGAATCAATGGACAGGAGGACCTCGTTTAATAAATAAATGGGGGAGGGGCGGTGTTAAAAGGGTTTAATCCTTTTGTAGATAGATGCGACCAAGAGGGAAGCGAAATAAACAACAATAAATTCAAACTACTTGGAAAAAAATAAAACAAATCAGCCACAATAAACAACACACAAAAAGTAGAGAGATGGAGTTGAGGATGGGGAGAGATTACAGAAAAACCACGTGAGAACATGAAAGAATATCATTTTGACTCCAGTGCTTCTGGTTAAGGTGACTGCACCATCGCATCTTTATACATAAAATATACATTAGATATATGTGTATATTATAATTTTGTCTAGCAAGCCTTTCCCTTTTTCTAGGGTGTATATAAGAGTGTGTATGTGTGAGAGAGAGGAGGAAAAGAGGGTGGTGGAAAATGTGTAAAATACAAAGAGCTTACTGCTTCATAACAACCCTGATAGGGACTGAAGGTGGAACCAAGGTAGGTAGCGTAGGCATACTGCTTCGACGTATGCTTTCCATGACATCTACACAATTTTCTTTTATGTTGTTGTTAGTCTCAGGATTCCCTTCTTTGGGTGTTAAAAAGACACGAAATGGTGAGACGCGGGGTAAGGCCGCCGCAACGACGTGCGGAAGGCTTCTCCTTCGGTTTTCCATTGTATATAATAGTTACACGGATATATTTTACAAATATATTTTGGTGCTGCCACAAATGTTTTCTTGATCAAAATGAGACAAAAGGCGACGAAGAAGAAACTAATTATAAAAACTGCTAGAGATCCATAAATATGAACAGTGGCATGACATACTTTTTTCTTTTTTTTTTTTCTTCACATCATTTCAGTTTGAGTGCAAGAAGTGCAGGAAGAAAGAACATTTCTTTCGCTACATGTTGATTGACTAAGATAGTTTTATTATGGCAAGACATTCCAACGTAAGCGCTTGCTTTGATTTCCGTCCATAAATAAGAAGACAATCGTGTTTGTTGTTGCTGTCAAGACATCAGGAATGGTACAGCTGCCACCTGTCATTTCAGCATGGATTGACGGTGCAACAATGAGCATTTTGTATATAATTTCAAGAGAAACTGAAAAGATATATTTATACTTTAGAAGTCATCCAGGCATCACACGTTGACAACAATAGCAGCAGCAGTCGTCACACACGAACAGGATGACCGAAAAGAATTCTATAGGCGGACTGACAGACAGACAGATAGCAGGCAGCCACAATCCACCAGAAGCCAACGTTAAAGGACTCGTTGCTCCAACTACAATCCTTCGTGAAACGTTACAGCAGCGGCGGTCGTGGCGGCGGCGATGTTGTAGTAGTAGTAGTAGTGTTGAGAGAAAGAGTTGTGAGTGGTGATGATAAAAGGTGTTGCAGCAAGCAGTAAAGCTAGTTCCGTGGAAGGAAGAAATTATAATATTGTTTGTTGTCAGTCAGTATACACAGTGGCAGCAGTAACAACAGCAACAACAACATGGAGCCATAAAAGCATTATTACTACCACTACTGCTTTCTTAATGAAATGTAGTGAGTGACAGAAGAAAAGTGTAAACGGGGAGGAAAGACGGGCGTAGATGATTAATGTTGTTGTTGCAGAACAGCTATTTATTTTCACCTAAAAGAATAAAAATACACATAAACAAGAGATCCTGCCAACTAGTCGTGAAGATGGCAGCAGAAAGACTAGCAGATGGTGGAATATAACACCACTAGGTCACTACTAGAAGCATTTAAAATGATGGTTTCAGGTAAACTTTAAAAGCCAATCTTTTGTTGCGTCTCAATGTCAGTTATAACGTAGTTTCTTGAATGGAACCATTAAAAGAACAAACGGCTTCAGATTCCAGAAACCCAAAAAACTTTCAATACAATTGAAATATAAATCTTTTCATGAAATACTTCTGCAAAAACTTCTATACGGAAATAAAATTTAGAGGTTAAAATTTTCAAAATTTTATCAAAAAACTTTTTATTCATTGATTTTAAAAAGTAATTTAAATACGGTATTCTGTATCTATTTTGTGTACATGTGGCCTTTTGTTACAAACTTTTCTACTGATATGAAAAAAAAAAAAATGAAAAGTTGAGTGAAAAGAAAACTTAAAAGTGACAAAATTATTAGACACGAAGTGGAATGTTTATAATTGTATTATTGATGATGTCACTTGAAAGGGTAACTTAAGAGATCGAATTTGATCAATCAAATGATAGGGATATTGCTACTACCACGTGTGATCTCAAAAGAAGTTTTAATGATATTGAAAACTTTAGAATGATTCTTTCTGATTAATCTTTGCATTCAGAAGACACATTCCACACGATATACATATAAATACACACACAGACAAACATACACACACATAAGCGTATATAAACATAACCATATATATGCACACGCACATACAGTGATTGCTTGACTCGCAAGAAATAGTAGTCATCTTCTTCAAGTGACACAGTCATGTATAACCAGGCAGTGTAATTATAGCCTAGATAGTTTATTTTGAACAGACGAGCTGATCATGGTATAAGCACCTTTCATTATAGATCTGCTCAGTCATGGCTTACCTGGGGCTAAACAACAATTTATGCTCTTGCCTAATCGACACCTGATACTATAATGCATTCCATTACACCACAACCACCTATCAAAATAACATATGCTACACAGTGCAGCCTTCACAACTGTACAATTCAACATTATACATGAAACACTAAAATAATATCAGAAATAACAAAATAAACTCTACAAAGAGAAAAATATAATATACAAACATTAATTCTACACCCCTAAAAGGTAATGCTGCACATACATACACCTGGAGCAACATGGAGGTGCATCTTGTACTACATAAGAAACTCACACGAAACTGCTGAAAATATAATTTTTTGCATTGGCAGATAGCCATAGATTTGTGGGAGAGACCTGGTCAATCAAATCACTTGCTATAACACTGGTATTTATTCTATTGATCCTGGAGAGATAGGAGGCAGAAGTTAACCCAATAATCAAAGGCTTTATAAAGGAAGCTGAAGCACTTTAATTTTTTTTTTATACCAACCCACCTGGGACTGATTTTCATTCTATGATACAAAGCTCTTGTTTCAAAGTGATATTAATTAAAATCCACCATCAAAATTTCATGCTAATTTATGTTCCTAACACCAGATTGATAATGGCAGTTAATTTACTAAATTCTTTGTTATTTTCAAAATTAAGTGAAACAAAAGCACTGTGTTTCAACAAGAAAATGATTAAAAAATGATTAATAAGGATAATTATTAAAATGCACAACTGAAAATAGTATAAATGGTGTACATGTCTAGTGTGTAAACACTATAAATTATACAATCAACACATCTGTTCACAGAATGACTGAGGAATAATGAATACAATTATAATCTATTGTTTAATATCCCACAGGAAGGAAAAGACTGATGTACCAGTAGACAATATATTTCCTTTAGTGTTCTTTTAAAAGATTGAGAATGGAATAAGACTACTACACACAGAAAATAAATAATCCAATCAATACAAGACTAGAATAATATAAATTACACAGATTAGAGAAAAAATATGATTATACATGATATGTTTATAATTACTACTGTCTTATTGCTGATTCTTTCCACAATTACCATATTTAAACAATATTTCTACAACTGGGTTATATCTAATGCAGCTGAGAGCTTTCATTATCAGCTGATATTTTCCAACATCAGCTGGAAAAATTGAAGTTTTTGCTACAAAGGGGATTACCTTAGGAATGTATTTTTTGAAAAAAATCTGTAACATTAAATTATATTTAAAATTATAATACAAATGTACTTGCTTTATAAAATATAGAAAGTAAAAGTTAAAACAACTGGATCAAAGTTTTGAATTAATCAGTGGAGAAAGCTAAAATATTGAAACACTAAACAATAGTATTCTGAGTCCAAATCCCTGACAAAAGAATAACAATCCTTTCTGCTATGGGCACAAGGCCTGGAATTTAGGTGGAAGGGGCAAGTTGATCACATCAACCCCAATGTTTGATTGGTACTTATTTTGTCAATCCTGAAAGGATGAAAGGCAAAGTTGACCTCAGCAAGATTTGAACTCAGAATGTAAAGATAGAAGAGATAACACTAAGCATTTTGTTGGGTTTGTTAATGATTCAGCCAGTTTGCCACCTTAATAATAGTAATAATAATTCATGTGGGAAAAAATTATAATATTTAAAATGTTAAAAACAACTATGAAAATTCAGGACAAAATGAAGTTAAAAAGATGTACAAGCCACAAAGCTGCTGTGATATGAATAATGTTTAAACATTAAATTTAAATTTAAAATAATTAAGAATGAAAAACTGTTTAACCAATGTAGTCAGCAAAATAATGACATTCCGAATACTAGCATACAAATAGTGTCCCCTCTCACTTCCCTCTCTACCACTACCTGAGTCTGATACCCAGAGCTGGTTTGTCTTGTGCCATACTGCATCTGCCTCATACTAAAACCTACACTCAATCCTTCCTCCCTAACATTATCCATGTCAATCTCACTAGTCTCAGATGGTCTGCAAAGCCCATGGGAACACCAAACTAATAAAAAAAATTTTCTAAGTATTTAAATGAACTTAAGGACAAGACCAAATATTTAATTCCCTTCTAAGAAGTGAAAGTGTTATGTAATTTAGACCCAAAGCTGAGCCATTCACCTTAAATGTTGAAATGCTGTCAACAAAGAATATATTGATCTTTAACAAGAGAGGTAACTGAAGTACAGAAGTATGGATATATTAACCAAGACATAAATAAACACAAACACAGCTATATTGAATTTGGCACAACAAAATAAACTGAAATGAGTTTACATGATGTAACAGTGCACACTGCAGTGTCAACAGAGCTGATGGTGTGTACACACACACACTGGAATGATAATGCCAAAGAGACAAAACTGCATTAATTCTCTATCATGGTGTTATACAGAGTGACTAAAGTTTTTGTGATTTTCTATTTAGTTTCATCATCCACTAGCAAGTTATTCTTTCCCTTTAACTGTTCTACTGCAAAAATACTTAGGAACTTTACTCAGAGATAAGTACTAAAACATTAGACAATTCTAAAGAATTTAATATTAACTGTATTCATTTCTCTACCTGATCCATTGTGGGAAACACACTTGAAAACATAACATATATTAAGTTAAATTCAATAGGATGTGACATTTTTTTGGTGGGGGGATTGTTTAATTCTACAAAGATGCATGTTGGGGGCTTAGGCAAGACTACTGTTAATAGCTGCTCAAGTTATTTCCACCTGTCAGGTGAAAAAAAATCTAGTAATTCTTTTTTTTTTTTTTCTAAGTCAAGCTTTATCAATTATGAAATATAAAATCCATGCTGAATTGGTATACTAGTTATTAACAACCAGCCATAAATCTTGTACCATTGTGTAAAATTTGTTATGGCTGTAAATATATTTTTAAAATTTCTTTAAGTGCAAAGTCTGATCAATAAGTATTCAGACTGTTGCCAAAGTAACGAAGCTAAAGCATGCAGAGTGAAGCCACTTGGCACAGATTGACCTCGACCTCTGCTGTGCACTAAGTTTTAATGTTCTAGCTCACTTCTGTTGTTTACAGCAGTACTTTGAAATAATGTGTGATCATCGCATTGACCATGACAGAGAAAGTTGTCATGGCGATACCTGCTCAGAGGCCTATGCAAAGTTGCAGAAAGTGTATGGAGAGGAGTGTATGAGCCACACACAACTGTGTATGAGTGGTTCAGATGCTTCCAAGATGATTGAAAAATGTCAATAGTGACAAAACAGTCTGGGAGACCTGCAACCAGCAGAACTGAGAAAAACATTGCAGATGTACATGCAGCTGTGAGGGGAAATCGTCGAATCACCATCCGTGAGTTATCAGAGGATATGCAGTTAGTTACGGTTCAGTTCAGTCCATTATCACTGAAAATTTGGGTATGAGACATGTGTCTGCCAAGTTTGTGCCAAAACTGTTTTCAACTGACCAAAAAGACACAGGTTTCAATTGCACAAAATCTCCTTGATTGTCTCAAGAACGATGAAAACGTTTTTGAAAACTTTGCATAGATATCGCCAAGTTTTTAACAAAACTTGATGCAGATTTCAACTTTCTCTGTCATGGTCAATGTGATGAACACATGCTACACACATTCCTTCCAAGCACTGCTGTAAACAGCAGAAGTGAATTAGAACATTAAAACTTAGTGTAAATGCACAGCAGAGTTCAAGGTCAATCTGTGCCAAGCAGCTTCACTCAACAGTCCAGATACTTATTGATTGGACCACATATGTTACACTACTTAGTTTCGGTAGCTTGGATGACAGACTAGTGATGCTCCTGTTTAACAAAAATCAAATCTAGTCTGTTCAACCCCCTTCTAAATTTCCAGAAAATCCTGTAATTTGCCCATAGGGAGTGTGGTACTGTCAACAGCAAGATTACCTATATGTTTACTAAACACAGGTCCATAACTCCATAAACAAAAAGAAAAATGTAGAGGGGAAATAAAGTTTACCTAAAAGATGAAACTTCTTTTCAATGCAAGTTTTTCATTAATTAGACAGTTATTGTCTGCTATTCCATTTTTTGGTTTGAATATTATCAATAAAATGAATATAAATGATGAAAACAATATAAAAGAAATATTTCATAAAACAAAAATAGATGGAAAGTTTTTTTATTTTTTTTATTTTTAAATCAATAAAAATTAAATTATCACTTTTCATTGAAAAATTGAATTATGAATTTCATCAAAATATATTCTGGTGTAACTATTTTATAACAACAAAAAACAAAAAGCTGATGATAAAAAGAGTATCCAACTATAAAGAAACAAAAAACATGCCGAAAAGGAACAAATGAGAACTTCACAAAGGCAACATCTCTAGTGTCAGTGGTATAATAAAATGCAACCAATCCATGGTGTACAGCAGTCAATGATAGGAAGGACATCTAGCTATAAAAACCATGTCAAAAATTGACATGCATAAAACTGACTGGTTTATTTTTGTGTTGTGTGGACCAGATGATGAAGGGAGACCACAATGTGCAGAGAAATGTTGTGATACTCATCTAACCCATGGAAGCATAGAAAAATGGATGTAAAGAGATGAACTTCTATAATCAGCTAATACATGGAAATAGTTCTAATAAACTAGCATTTACTTAGAATATCAAATTATAAGTTTTTATTTTTTTTATATATGTAAATTGCATGGCCTAGTGGCTAGGGTGTTAGATTCATGATCTTAAAGTTATGAGTTCAATTCCTAGACTAGATGTCACATTGTGTTCATGAAAAAAGCATTTCATTTCACAATCTTTCAGTCTATTCAGCTGTAAATAAGAAACCAGCCAAGTAGAGGTGCAACCTTCTCTCAACAATGACAAGCTCGATGCTTTGCTAGGTTGAAGGTGGGAGCAAAATAGTGTCAATGCAAAGTCACCAAAAACAACGAAAGTGTGGTATGTTACCATATATGTATGAGATGATAATGGATGCATATAATTCCAACACCAAAACCATTGCTACAGTTTTCAGAAAGAATAAGAATGTATCAAAAGACTGAAATGGCTTGATGTGTTATTTTTACCATATCTTTTAATGCCCATAGATTGGACTTGTTCATAAAATCAGCATCTTTCATTACACAAATAACCTGATAAGTGTAACTGAAAATCCAATTTGTGTTGGACATTAGTTAAAATAAAGCAAGGTAAGCGAGAGTAAACTGGCATTTAAGTTTTATGACAAAGTTGGAAATTTGTGAGAAGTGGAAAGTTTTCCTTTGAAAAAAGAGACATTATTTTATTTTTAAGATAAAGGATTGTTTTCTGAACTGAGCACAAGGTACAGCACAAAATCACACACCAATAACAATGAGACAAACAAGAATGAAATTTAATTAAAGATAATCAATTTAGAATATAAATTTGTGTTTACAACAGATATATGCAATAAGACAGTGTTTAAAGGGAAACCACCAAATGGAATACACTCTAACATCAATATTTCGAACCGACAAAGAGGTCTCTAAGACGTCTGACCTAATAGAAATAGCACCAAATACCCCCTCAAATTTCTCCTTACAATCTTAAAAATACATTCACATCGAGTAATGAAGTT
This sequence comes from Octopus bimaculoides, assembly GCF_001194135.2. Taxonomy (NCBI): domain Eukaryota; kingdom Metazoa; phylum Mollusca; class Cephalopoda; order Octopoda; family Octopodidae; genus Octopus; species Octopus bimaculoides. Next base: position 82,560,291 of record NC_068988.1, read on the forward strand.
CTTGATAAACGATGGTTACACAAAATAATGAGATGGTTGCATTCAGAAATTATTTGACCAACCTGGCTTACAATTACAAAGCAACAAAATAGATTCTTCAGAGGGAGGATATAGTCAACTGAATCAGTGTTACTGACAGTTATTTCATTGAAGTTAGAAAAAGAAGGACAACTTGGTGGAGTTTTGAAGTAACTATCCCTAAATCATAAAAAAAGGGGGCACAGAATTGGCAAGGGAGCAAATATGTTTAAAAAAAAAAAAAAAAAAATTAAATAGAGAAAGGGAACTGTCATTACAAACCCAGATATTGCCGCCTGTAATGCAGGAGAGTAAAAATAAATGAATATAGGAGCCTGATGGGACACTTTGTGCCAGTCACTGTCAAGACCTCAGGTGTTCTCAGACTCCAGAGTATCGATTTCCTCCGCAAGAATCAGGATAACGGCGGCCCATCTGATAAATGAGCCCTACGAGGTGCAGTGGCTGCTGCAGCGAGTGTCAATGGCCATTCTCCACGACAACACCATTGCAATCATTACTGCAGGGTGCAGCTAAGCACACCATTTGTTCTGGGATATGTGGCTCAATGCTCCCTCTCCTCCACTTTCTGCTGCTTAATTCCTCCCTTTTTTTCTGTTTCTTTGTCTCCTTGTAATTAAGTTGTGATTGAATAAAGTTTATCCCCAAGTTATTTAAAAAAAAGTATTTTCTACAAAAAAAGGGGGGG
>NC_068988.1:82561567-82565830 GCF_001194135.2 Octopus bimaculoides
CAGAAACATTTTCAAAGCGTTTTATGGACTTTTTGTCATAGCGTCTCGTCTGACCAAAATGCTAGGGGAGACTCGTGACGACACGTGGCTTGTTCCACTGATCGTTTCGCAGCAGTTAATAATGCTGCGATTGTTTTGGAGTGTTTCCATTAGGCTGAAATATATACAGATTAAAGAAATACAAAACCGAAACCAAATTAACCTGCTGATTATTTTATTGATGATGATCTAAAACAAATTAGTAAAACATTTTATTAGTCACACATGACCTGTAAAGATGAATGTTGCAAATGAACTCAAACGGAGTGAATGCCAGAGAGAGACAAACTAGATAGAAAAATCTATAATAATGTTTCTGCAATCATACTAAGTATGGAATGAAATCTAAAATATAACATTCGTAATCTATGGAACAAAATCGAACACGTAATCAGTACTACGTAGTCAAGAATCAAACGCTTTAGAAAAAGTAGAATTTCAAAAGAAAACATTAAATGTACTGCTTACTGTCCCGCTACCTAACCCAGGATGACATCCTAAAATGAAAATAATGTGTATGTGTGATAACAAAGATTACCCGAGGGGGTACCCAAAAGTAACCGATAACGTTCTCTGTAGGACAAACCCGTTGTAGTTCAGGCTTCCGGCGACAAGCCACTTGATGCAGCCCTCAGGCATCAGTCTGCCGGCGTCGTCAGCTGCGGTCGTACTGCCACGTAGTACGTCTTTGTTTTGCAGTGCTTCTCCCCTGTTCGTTGATTTTTGCGATGCCTGAAACGAAGGCAGAGCGTGCTACCGTGAAATTCTGTTTTCTGCTGGGGAAAGCGGCGGCCGGCCAAAACAGTTGTCATGCTTCAAACACCTTACAAGGACACTGCTGTGGCTTTAAGAATGGTCACCTGTCACTTGAAGGCCAACCTCATTCGGGACGACCATCAATCTCTCAAACGAATGAAAATTCATGATCTGATCTTCGAGGAACGTCGCCCAACAATTGAGGAATTTGTTGATATGACTAGTGTGTACTGGAGCTCCTGCCAACGAATTTTGAGTGAAGAATTACAAATATAAAGAGTTACAGCAAAATTTGTACCTCACTTGCTCATAGAAGATCAAAAGCAGTCACAACTGAATGTGTGTTGTGGACTGAAAGAACAGTTGGCAGTTGATATGGACCTTATTTCAGGCGACATCACTGGTGATGAAAGCTGGTGCTATGGAATTTGCAGATGTGGAAGAAGTGAAGAAAAAAAAAAACAACGGAGGCATTAAAAGGCATCACTTTGCAAGAGTTCCAGCTCTGCTTCAAATAATGGAAAACACTCCTGGGCTGATGCATTGCTTCAAATGGAGAATACTTTGAAGGTGATAAAAGTGTAAACCTGTAAAACTAAGTGGATAAAATTATATTGCAAAATTCTGGTTTCTTTTGGGTACCCCCTCATATACCAAAACCTAAATGTTTCATTGTGTTGTAGTTATCTTTGTAATAATCACAGATACAGTACTTAATATTTTTAGAGTTCTATGCAAAACCTACAAATGTGAGTTTGTATTTTTATATAAAGCCATGGAGATGTTGAAGCCTAGAAGTTAGGCCCACATGGCATATGTATGCAAACTTATGTCTCAGAGTTGGCATGTGCAATGACATCTTTCACAGCCTGGAGGAGGCTGTTCAAACTGGAGTTGATGTCCAGGAGTAATGTGGCATAGGCTAAAAAGTTTGAATTTGTAAATATAATCATCATACACACAATCCCCAATGCTTTATTTTTCTCCTTAGCTGTCATATCACAAGACAAAGATGTGAAAGATTGTGGCAGTTGGGTAAGAAGTTTGGTTCCCAACCACATGGTTCTAGGTTCAGTCCCACTGTATTGCAGCTTGGGCAAATGTCTTCAACTGGAGCCTCAAGCCAACCAAAGTCTTTCGAAAGAATTTGGTAGACAGAAACTGAAAGAAGCCTGTTGTGTTTGTGTGCATATATCTTTGCGCCTGTGTTTGTCCTCCACCACCGCTTAACAACCAGTGTTGGTGTGTTTACAACCCTGTAACTTAGCAGTTCAGCAAAAGAGGCCAATGGAATAAATACCAGGTTTTGAAAAACTTAAGTATTGGGGTTGGTTCCCTGACTGAAACAAGTAAAAGATAAAACGTTTTTATACATTTCTGCTCTATATAATAAAACATTTATACATACATTATATATAATCTTCATCAATACACTGAATACTGAAGAGTTCCCTTGAATGGAAATAATTTTATATACCTTAGAAGTACAAACTACAAGAATTTAGTAGATACTATGTGCTGTTTCAGACCAATGTATTGCATCACCTAATTTATATACCATGGCAGTATCAATAAAAAAAAATAGGTACTGCTTCTGCTGTTGTATGTTGCAGACCAATTATAGCATCCACAAAGGACCAAACAGATAATACAATGTGAACAGACTGTAATTTTCAACTGCTTATTTGTGTTCATTCAAAACATATAATTACACCAATAAGTAAACTGGCAAACAATCAGTTAGCAGAGACACCTGAAGAACATCCTAAACATCAAAGAAGAGAGAAAAACTTATGATGAAGTACTCTGCCATGTAAACCTACTACAAAAATCCTTCTTATGTACTCAGTTAGTGCACAAATGATGTTTGTGTACCCAGTTTGTTCACAAATGTCACCTGAAGAACATTGATGCAGACATCAAGAACTTGCAATCAGAAAGTGCAGTGTTCTCTAAGAAAATCTGTACAACTCCTCAACAGCCACCTTTATGTTTATGAAAAAGAGAACAAGCTCAGTTCCATTTTCTACAAGTAAGACATGCATCATAATCTAATGAGTGACAACTAATGGAGACTGTAGAGCACCTAGCTGTTCATATTTTGTCACCATTAAGGTATTATATCCATAGCTAAGACTTAATTTTCTAAACGCTCAGTCAACCTATCTGTGAATAGGCACTGAAGAACAGGAACAATTTGCCATTATTATAAAGCATTTGCAGCATAAACAGATGCTTCATTAGCTTGCAGTCCCACATTCAACTCATGTGGCATAGTCTGGAGAGAGAATACTACCAAACTGTTGAACCTTTGATACACAGTATAAAGACAAAATCTTTAGTGTGCTATTACAGTTTAATAGATTATTAGATGCACTATATATTAGCTATTCTAAGAAGAAATTATGGTCATCATTATTTTAGGCTCTCCAAGACTGGAATTTAAGGACAACTAGATTAGATGTATGCTGGCAGTGCTCGGTTTGAAATGTTGTCAAAATGCAAATAAATTAAATCTAGCCAAATAATTTACAATACTAAATATGAGAAAGACAGATAGGCAAGGAGACAAGCTACTAACTGCAGACATTGCCAGGTTATTACAAAGTGCTTTAGTCTACAAGCAGAATTAATTTTTAGAATCTAATCTATAACTTCCTACAAAACAGGCCAAATTAACACTTTCTATTAAAGAAGCCAGGTTAACTAAGCACAACTTACCACACTACCAGTCCAGAATGATAAATCCATCATAAACTTCACCAGTGACTGTCAATCAGTGTTTCTAATTACCTATTAATTAGAGTCCATACAACTTTAGCTAAATAAACTTCCAAGAAGTGTACTTCACCCACGGCTATTAAAGTCACAGCTATCTGAGAAACAGCACTGTGTGTTTGCTGTATTAACAGAACTGCAAAATATAAACTTATTTCATATAAAGCACATTTCATATTAAAAACCAATTAATTGATGGAGTTTTCTTTCACTTATTTATTATCAATTGGTTTCTGTATTTCATTTCAATGCAGAATGTTTAAGGTATACAACATGGTAAACAGATTTCACTCAGGGTGAGTGAGACTCATACTTTTAAGGAGATTTTGCTTGAATCTACCAAGAATACTCAGAGGAGAATGGTAGCACAGAGTAAATGATGACAGGCATGCAATAGGTGCCGAATGCATCATATTCTGAACCTTTATAGCATGATAAACACAGTCAACAACCTACTGTTTACATCTTTCAGTGCTTATTATTTTAAACAACTGCCACCTATATTTATTTTTAGTGAGCAGCTATGCCAGAAACTAATGACATCATATATCTTCCCATAATTCTAGAAGACCATATGGAGATGTCTCTTCTTTTTCTAAACCTTGCATTTTATAAATCTTTAATATCAAATCACTTTCAAACTTTTATACACCTTAAAATCATATATATATATATATATATATATATATA
>NC_068988.1:82566036-82568091 GCF_001194135.2 Octopus bimaculoides
TATATATATATATATATATATATATATGTATATATATATATAATGTATGTATGTATGTGTGTGGAAAAATAAGTATTGATTGGAAAAATAAGTATTGAAATTTGTCAATAACTGTTTAGATTTATGCATATATATTCAGTTGGTTATCGATCCAAAGCTAGTACTTGGCAAAAATAACAACTTACATCATGAAATCGGCTACATGATTATAAATTTGTGAACAATTCAAGAAGAAAATCACATTTATCAATAGACCCTAACATCCAAACGTAATATTTTTTTTCTTCTTGCAACCAGCCAGACTGCATTAGCTCACAATACCTGTACATAGAACACAACTCTTGCTTGATATTTCTTTCACTTTTAGCAAGCAGATAAAGAGTTGGCAAGTATCCAAAGTGTAAAGCTACTTTATATAAAATAATACTTATCACAATACAAATTGATGCAACCAACGAAATTATATTCCAAGAAAATATTTTTTAGACTGTATGACACATATGTGAGAAGTGTGATGTCACATGTTTGTAAAACCAGAAATAATGAGTATGTCTTATTGGTTGCATGAATGGCTAAGCATAAGTCAGTTCAGAAAACAGACATTAAACACAATTCTTGTCTTCAGAAGAGATGGGTATATGTAATAAAACTGGGAGGAAAAATACTTGTAAACAAACAGTGAAGAGTAGATGTAAAATAAAGTGCTGCATTTAGATCTGAGGAAAAGACCTCACAAAAGAGATGACAAAGGTTCATAGGAATGATAAAATTCTGTGCTGCAGGCCAATATAAGTATGAAAACAGATAAAATTTTTAAAATAGAGAAACAAGAGTTATGAACATAAGATCATGGGTACCTAACATTGATTTCTGATTTTATCGCTCAGCACTGTAGAATGGTGTGAACCTCAGCCCATCTTATTCTCCTCTCCACACCTAACTACTATTATGAAACAATAAATACAAGCATAAAACAAAATAAATTAACACGTATTATGGCATGTTTAAAATTTCCCCTCAATCAGAAATTTAATTTCAAGAAGAAAAAAAAAATCAATCAAATCAAAACAGCAAATAGGCAGGAACTAACTGTTGCACAGATAGTGCAGTCAGTGGATAGGTAATGTGTTGTTTAGTCTCATATTAACAGGAAATTAACAGATTAGAGCTAAACACCACAAACCACTTAGTTAATAATGCAGTATTAATAATAATGCAGTATTAATAATAACGCAGTGTCTGCAGCTGCATTCTATAACCAAGGTTCTGCAACATTGTCAATATATCCACAAAGTGGTAATTAAAATTCACTAATAATGAAAATAACCAAAAGAACAGATAAGCAATTTTAATTAAATAAGTGTTATGATAGTCAACAACAATCAAATTATACACAATTATGAAAACAGTCAATGGTGTCAGTGAAATATTCTAAGGGATTGTGTTATAAAAAAGGTTGTGGAACACAGTTTCAATATAGAGAGAGTGGTCAAAACATTTGCACAGCATAGGATTGGAACAAGAGTGACTAAAACACTTATTACATCACTTGTAAATTAACAAAGCACCCTAAGAAAAGTGGGTAGATAGGAATGGTGAGTCTACTGCATTTGAATAGGAAGTTTATATTGTTAGAGGTTATAAACTGTATAAACAAAAGAATAACAAAAATATGGAGCTGTGAGTGAATATGATATATCCATGATGTATTGATAGAGAATGGTAGTAAGAGGAATAAAGATAAGTTTAGAGTGGCTTCACAAATGATTCAGCATCGAAACACGAACAAATACCACTACTACTGCTAGGGGAATTTGACTCATTTAACTCTTGTTAAGCCAATGGTTATTATTATTATTAGATATGTAAGGAAAGGGAGAAATGAAATAGATAAATGTAGCTTTATCTATGTCATTATGAAGGATTTCAAAAGGTTCCACCACAACAAAATAGATAAATCTTCACTGATAGAAACATACATATATGCACACAAATATACACATACATATATCTCAGACAAATCTGCATCTGAATTATTACCACTAAAGATATAAA
>NC_068988.1:82568578-82579570 GCF_001194135.2 Octopus bimaculoides
ATATATATATATATATATATAATGGCTATGGAGAAGGATATTTCGAGGGAATAAATGAAAAAGCAATATTAACTAACAAGAAAAGCTGAATAAAACACAGAATGATGATGTATGTTGGAAAGATGAAGACACTGCTACAGATAAGTAATGTAAACGGATGCTAGAGACAGTGAAAAAAATACCTTGAGATACCAAGGATATCTATGATAGATCAACAAGGATATTAATGCTATGTAAACAAAAGTACTCAAGGAATGTGAACCAGGATATGCATAGTACATAAACCAGGATAGCTATGCTACAAAGGTACCTATGCCACATGAACATAGGTATTTATATGTTAACAAAGGTACTTAAGGTACATGAACAAGAAAGATGACTCAGGATGAAATTACAAAGGTCTGTTGTAAACCAATAATGTATTAATTGTATTGTAGGTATGTCTACTTTTTACTGATACTCAAAAATAAAAACACAAATTTACATTTAGTACATGTATATGCATGGATACACTCATTCACTGAGGGTTCCGCTAATAATTTAAGATTAGAAAACCAAGTTCCTCAGCAAGATAATCTGTTTTTAAGGGTATAATATTTAAAAGTTAAAGACTAAAGCACAATATTGATACTGGGTATTATAAACCTTAAAAAGTCTAATTTTGCTTGCTTATTTATTGGAAATGTTAAAGGAGATACACCTATAATGTTAGAATAGAGTGAATATTCTGATTAAATTTATAGAACATTAACTATACAAATATTAGTTCTGAGCTGAATATATTTAGTAATGGTAAGAAACAAATATAATAATGTTTTCAAGTTTTGGCACAAGCCCAACAATTGTAGGAGTAATAGGCTAGACAACTATATCACCCACCCCACCTAACTGACCCTGAAAGGATGAAAAGTTAAGTCGACCTTGGTGGAATTTGAACTTAGGAAGATAGACAAAATGTCCAACATGCTAAATGAATGATGATCAAGAATAAGAGATGTAAAACGTATGTTAGGGTTTGGATAAACCACAGGAAATACAGAATGGTGAAATTCAGCAAAGAACTAAATCAAATGGATATACAGTCTGTGATGGTTAAAGGTTAAAAGTAAATAAATAAGGCACAGGTATGTCTGTGAGGTTTGCTTTGCACTTGCATGGTTTCAGGTTCAGTCCTACCTGGGGTAAGTGTATTCTACTATAGTCCCAAGCCAACCAATTGGTTGTGAATGAATTTGGTAAATAGAAACTGTATTTAAGTCATGCAGTTTGTGTGTGTGTGTGTGTGTGTGTGTGTGTGTGTGTGTGTGCATGTGTATGTTTATGGGTGTATGTGTGCATGTATTTTTTGTTTTTATTGTTTTAGTGGAAGTGTGTGCACATATGAGCACTTATTTGTGCTTGTCCTTCCTACTGTTTTGTTTAAGTCTGGTACTACATATTCTATCGGTCTCTTGTTATTAAACTGCCATAACTTTGCAGTTCAACGACAAGAAACCCATAGAGTAAGTAGTACCAGACTTAAATAAATACTAGAGTTGATCTGTTTGACTAAACCCTTCAAGATGATGCTCAAATACAATCACAGCCCAATGACTGAAACAAGTAAAAGAATTTTTTTAAATAACATAAAATGAGTTGGTATTACTTTGGTGGGTTTATGTTTTTCCCAAATTTCTTCACAAAATTTAGGAAGAGAATATTAGAAAACCAGTTGCTAAAATAAATTGTACATTTAAAATTGCTGTTAATTATCTTTCACCATTCTGTAGAAACACCATATGCAACCATTTATGCTGTAAAAAGATAATCTAAAATAGAAAATGAAATTCAAAGAATGAGTCACAAGAATATAACCTGAATGCTAATTGTAAAACCATTGTGAAAATGATCAATAAAGATTCTTCATTAGCCACATAGCCTAAAGTGAAATGAAAATTTTCATAGTGAACAGTATTCAATGAGATATTTTACTTGAAACTTGTAAACATATCTGTAAATACCAACAGCAAGGTATCAGTGAATTTCCTGAAATTAGCTATATGAAGTCTTAGTAATATGATGACAGAGTGCATCTGTAGACAATGAAAGGTATGTTAAGAGCATATAGAAACCACATTATCGATCATCCATTAGATAGCTGTAAGAAAATATAGCAGAGTGGAATGAAATGTTAAAACATTAAATGGTGTTTTGGGGGCTGGGGCTCTATCTTTTACTTGTCTTTCATTGGACTACAGCCATACTAGGCACCATCTTGACTGGTTTATTTGAACAAGTCATTCCTAGTCTCTTTTGTTGAATCACTAAGTTATGAAGATGTAAGCAAACCAACACCGATTATCAAGCAGGAAGTGGGGAGAGACAAAAACAAAAACATACACAAATATCTATACACATGACAGGCTTGCATGCAGTTTCCATCTATCAAATTCCCTCACATGACTAAAACTACAGTAGAAGACACCGCATAGTGGGACTGAACACGAAACTGCATGGTTGCAAAGTGAGATTCTTAACCAAACAGCTATGCCTGCCACTTATTTGTCTGAAAGAATAATATTTGGGCTTTTTTTCCTCCAACTGATCTATTTTTCTATGGTAACTAGGCAATTCTTACAAATTTGAACATTTGTCTGATAAAGTAATTATTTTTACAGGTAAATAATTTTTCACTTAAAGTAGTTTCAACTTCACATTCAAGTGAAGATGCAGGTTTCACATTTGGTTAACAAATACAAAACACATTTGCCAACCAAACAGGCAACTATGTACCTTGTTCAAAGATGTAAAAGCAGCATTTACAGAAGAAATGAGACTTATTCCTTATATAAGTAAATAATGATTTCTTAAGTAAGCATAACACTTTAGTGTAATATAGAAAAAGGAATGTGAATCTGTGACCTTTATGCTGATCCATGTTACTAAAGACATGACTCAGAGAAGAAAAAGTAATGAAGTATTAACAATGTTCAATGTTTATTATATTCCATGGGATAACATTCAAAGAAATTTTTGTAATTTGTTGAAATTACTTGCACCTAAACTTAATTAGAGATATACTAAGAATAAAGCAGTAAAGTTATATGCAGAAGCAAGTAGGTAAATTTATAAAGTGAGAAGGAAGACTAGAAAATTAACAAAGTCACACAACCAATCAACATCTATAACCTAAGTAGTTCATACACAACACAATGTTCTACCTCCATTTTTCACTGTCATATTTTCTACCATCTTTCTCCCTGTTCATTGCTTGATGTTGCAGAACTATCCCCTTTGTGGCCTTCCTATATCTCTTTCACTGGAGTGTTTGACCATCTGTAGCCATATTCACTATAGGTGGGATGTCATGTGACCAAACTATACAGTAGATATATCTGAAATTGTATAAATCATTATGGCACCAGCAGTGTATTGAGTACCTGGCTAGACACTGCACCATACCTGCAGCTACTTACTTGGCAGCAGAGCAAGATTAAAAAAAAAGAGAAACATCCAATAATTCAGTGATTTGACATGGGATGGAGTTTGATAGCTTACAACACCGAGACAGAATTTTTTAGATGGAAATCAATGTCAGTGAAAATAAGAGCTTGAAAGTTAGGGGAAGAAATGGCCATTAAAGTTGTTTTAATCTAATATGCTGGTTGAAAGAGCTAAGGATGATAGCAGATGTGAAAGGGCAAGTGAGTTACATACAGAAGTAACCAATATAACTGTGACAATAATAATTTAAGAGAGAGAAGGGTGACATTTACAGCTGATAAAGGTAAACAATAAAATAACATCAGTAATGACTTCACATTATTTCACTATATTGCTATAGAGTAGACAGCTATATTTAGTTTCTAAAGTAAATACCTCTCATAGAGTCCTTCTAAATGTCTAAACACTAATTAAATAACAATAAACACTATGAGTTTTCCTAGACAAATTGAATTTCCACAAGAAAGTACAAGAGGTGGGGAGTCAAAAATTATCTACATTTTCACCAAAACTTTCTTTAGGTTGGCTATACTGCCTTCAACACTTCCAAGCTAAATGGAGATATTCTTGTGGTTAAATAACCGAGGTCTGACCTTGATCGCTCCAGTTTGTTTTCTTGTGCTACAGAGTAAAAAGGCCACAGGAAGAACAGTGATTTTTCTGGGGATGAAACTCACTGCAGACTTTCAGTACCATATGGGGACAGCACTCTACCATGTAGAAGTGTGTATGCGTGGATCAAGAAATTTTTAAATGGCCCAGAGAAGTATGAAGCACAAAAAGGAAGCAAGACACCCACCAACTTCCACCACTGATGTGAAGATTCAACAAGCTCAAGAGATGGTTCTGGCAAAGTGACAAGTGACCATCAATGATGGTGGCAAGTTTTCTGCAAATTAGTCATGGTTTTGCATACATTATCATCCACAACAAGCTTTGCTTCTGTAAAGTCTGTGCTAGATGGGTGCCAAAAGTGCTTACTGAAGTGCAGAAGTGCAAATCATGTGGAGATTTGTCAACGCTTACTTGACCGCTACAACAATGAAAGTGAAGCTTTTTCAAGGATATAGTCACAGGAGATGAATCCTGGGTCCATTACTTTCAGTCAGAACCCACAATGCAAGGTATGAAGACGAAACACCTAAAATTGCCAGTGAAAAAGAAATTCAAGACTCAACCTTCTGCAGAAAAAATGATGCTAACCATTTTGGGGATGCAAAAAGGGCCTATACTGGAACATTAACTGGAAAAGTGGTTTACAGTCACCAATGTAGAATACAGAGAGACGCTGGCCAACAAACTGAAACCAGCAATTCACACCAAACACCAGTATTTATTGTCAAAGCAAATGTCATTGGTGTACAGTAATGTATACCCACATATAGTTGCCTACACCATTAAGACCATTGAAAAATTGGGTTTCAAATTACAGAGACAGGCTGCATACAGTGCAGATGTCGCTCCTTCCAATTATCACCTTTTTGGAGCACTTAAACATCCTGTACTACAGATGAAGAAACTCAGGAAGCAGTGCATAAATGGTTGCACAACCAGCTGAAAACCTTTTTCTTCAGTGGAATAAGCTTTTAGATTGCTAGAAGTGCATCGAAAAGCAAGGAGATTATGTCAAAAAAACGATGTAATTGTTCAAACCCTGCTTTTGTTTTAATAAATTATAGAAACAAGTGTGTATAACTTTTTATTTACTCTTATAGTTTAATAAACATCAGAAGAAAAAGAAGAAAATCTCAAAACAAAGCTTTTTTAATGCTTTTAATACCAACCCACCTGAGACAGCATTTGATTCTGTGATACAAACCTCCAGTTTGAAAGTGATCTAAATTAAAACCGTCCATCAAAATTTCATGTTAATTTCATGTTCCAAACGCCAAGTTAACAATGACTTAAGATATTTTATTAAATTCTTAACTATTTTCAGAATGAATTGAAGCAAAGATAATGTATTTTAACAGAAATTTAGTAACACCATACCTATATCAAAGTGCTATTACATTTAAGCACAAATGTTTGATCAGGACAGACTGCCTGATAACATGCTCGGAGATATTAGACTCATTTTTAATGTGCATGGAGATATCAGCAATGAATAAAAATGTTAATTCTGCATCTGAGATCTAAGTGCATTGTTAAGAAAATTTTCAATATTTAATCAGTTATCTCAGTAGAAAACTGACTGACTTTGTATCTGTTGTGATTTCCCTATGAATAGATGATGAGTAATGGATTGCATTCAGGTGGTTAGCTCATTATTTTGACATCAATAATTGAATAGGAAATCAATATTTGAAAAAAGCCTCATTATGACTGAAGAGAACAGCAATATTGTTATGTTGAAATTATGTTGCTACAAGACACTAAATTTAAGTGAATAATGCAGATTCTATATCAAACAGACACTGAAGAGGACACAATGAATTATAGAAATTTGGCACACATTAAAGCAGTGAATCAAAGCTCTTTTTTTTTTTAAAAAAAACAAAATGCCTGCCCTAACATTTGCTCAGAGAATTCAAATAATTGAAAACAATTGAGGATATTAATGATACAAAGCTGAAAAGATAGTAAAATGTGTATGTTTGATTAATACAAATTAAAGAAACAATATAGGTAGAAGACACTTGCCCAAAAGTCCTAAGAGTCATTGGAAGATTAAAAGAGTTAAAAGAGAATGGAATATGTGATATGTTTAATGCTTTTCATATCATATTTCAATTGAAATACACTGCCTTTGTTTCAATCAATTTTGAAAATAAGAATTTAGTAACATATCTTTAGTTATTATTACGCTGGTGTTTGGAATAAAATCAACATGAAATTTTAGTTCAGTTTAGAATAGGAAGCTTCTATCATACAACCAGTGTTGGGCAGTTTGATATCAAAAGATTTAAGGAATAATTATAGAAATAAGCATGGAAAAACTAACTAGAAAGATCACAAATCAAAAACTATAAAAATAAACCTAAGTTGAGTAGTGAAGAAAGAATACTTCAATTGCAGGTGACAGAATTTGTCTGGTGGTATAAAAATAAAGATTATTCAAAAGCAGCATGAATTGTCAGAGAAAAAAAAAATTCCAAATCAGTAATTACACAAGTATGACAGAAGAATACAAGAGCTGTTTGAAATATCTAGTAGTGTAATTAAATGCAAAGTGAAGTTTGAGGTCTACCACTGGTATGCAATGTTATTTGGTTTCAACTAAAAGAACTGTAAATTTTGCAATGCATTCCTGGTGTCCATAGATACAGTACCTAGCTCTGATATACGCAGTGCAGCAAATGGGAAATATATTTCCTTTGTGGATTGGATATTAATAGCGAAGATCCCAGTAGATCTGATATTTATTTTGCAGCTGAGGAAGCTGATAATGAAAGTAGAATTGACATGAACAACACAACAATACAAAAATATGAACTTAAAATACATGTCTGTAACATCTTGAACATAGTTAAATTCACTGGAAACAAAATGAGTGCATTAGGTAATTGAATAGAAATTATGACAATGAAATGATAATAGAGGTAGTTGTTTCTTAGAATAACGAGATAGTTTAGTAACTAATATACCTCACGATTAATTATAAATCATGCATCAAAATCACATATATATATATATATATATATATATATATATATATATATATATATATATATATATATACAGAAAGGCAACAGTGAGTGATCCAAACAAATTTGTGATTCAAAGTAAGTTTCCAGTAACTTATAAGTGGTGAAAGATTAACATAATATTCGCAGTGAATAAAAATGTTTCAGTAACAATATCAATTAAATAGATTCAATTTATACAAACATAAGCTAATTAAACCATTTTAATACGAGAATATTTATAGCAAACAAAACCTTTAGTTTTCAAACATTCTTCAAGTATCAAGTTATTTAGAAATATCAAATATTTGCAAATTATTTATAAAGTGATCATCAAAATATAATTAAATTAAACTAATATAACTTCTAACTCAATACTTAAACAATGAAGTTTATATTCTATTCTACTCTTTAATTTAATAAACTGATTTCTTTTAACTAGGCACAACCAACCTGTCAACCAAAAAAACATGGTAAACTGATTCAACTCAAGTATATTTCTGTTACTTCTTCCATTGACACAGATGAAAGAGATTTCATTTATAACTGGAAAGCTTTAAAAAACTGTTCGACCAACACTAACAAATTTATAAACTCTTAACTGATATATTATGAATAACCTTTATAATACTAAATTACTAAAATCCCTTCACAGGCAAATATTTTTTTCTCATTCATAAGAGATTCAAGATGGCATATATGTGAGGAATAGCTTACATGTGCAGGCATGGCTGTGTGGTTGCGTGGTTTCAAGTCCAGTCGCACAGTACAGCATCTTGGGCTAGTGTCTTCTACTATAACCAAGGTCAGTCAAAGTCTTGTGGTGGTATTGTCAGTTCTTTAGTTAACAAATCATTCACCTACTTCCCTCCTTCAAAGTTGTATGGAATAAAAAATTTACTTGGAAAACAGGTAAAGGTTAAGGCAATAAGAGCAACCAGCTGTAAAACAATGTCACAAAGACATATTCATCTAACCCATGCTATCATGGAATAATAGACATAAAACAAGTGAATGAATATCTACAACAAATAATTGTGTACATTTTTTAACTCTTTAACTTTGATAGTTTGTGAATAAAGGAATTTAAGGAGTATTTCCAGAAGTCAGGTCTTTGTCCAAGACTAAAATCATTTAATAACACTGTATTCATTCCTGTTTATGTTTCAGTTTTCTAAAGGTCTTTACTGAGTCTTGCAACCAGACTAAACAAAACTTGGGTCTCTGGTCAAAACACTGATTTTGTTTGGTAGGAATGTGACAGGTTTTAAATCAAGTCAACATATGACATTTTGGAGATTCAAATGAGAAAAACAATGTTAGTTAAACTATGCAAAAAACAAACCAATTTGTGGGAAATTTATTCTACATGATAAGTTGTCAAAAGTGGTGATTCCAACAGTTTGGTCAGAGTTGAGAATTACAGTTTTGACAGCTATAGCAGATGTTGTACTGTTAGCTGGATAAGTGCAGTTTGAAAACAAGAACAAGCACTGCACAAACATTGAACCACTTATTGATAGCTACACTATTTACCGAATCATTATATCATTGTCCAAGGATTGATTCAAAACCTCAATTCTTCTTCCACTGTTCTTTAACACTTTCCAGTGTCTAAGACAGGAAAATATGACATATATGAACTTTATTTGCTCCAGTTGTAAACTTATAACTCCCACTTATGTTTTGCCTAAAAGGAAATATTAAGACCCACCAGTATTTGAATAAATATAATCATTGAGATTTATTTACTACAGCTTGATCAATTGCTTTCACTTTCATAAAACAATCATTTTAATTTCAACTTTTCTATACTTGCACGAGTCAGATGGATTTCAAAGAAGCAAATTTTTCGACAGTTGAATGACCTTCCTGTCACCAATCCTGACCTGTTTCCAAGTTGAACTGGACAGGTTTTCAAAGAAGACTAGAAGCAAATGTGACACCACTTGTATGACGGTGATGCTCATTTACATCTTTTAAGTCATGTCAAGAAAAAGAGACACACATACACACCAATAGACTTCTTTCAGTTCCTGTCTACGAAATCCATTCACAAGGTTTTTGGCTGGCCCAGAGCTATAGAAAACGCTGGACTGAACTTAAAACCATGAGGCTGAGAAACAAACTTCTAAACCACACAGCTATGCTTGCATTTCATAGCCATATATACATGTGCATATATATTTTTGTGTTTATTTCACACACACACGTGTGTGTAGTAGTAGTAGTAGTAAAAGACACTTGCTCAAGGTGCCACTCAATGGGACTGAACCCAAAACCACATAGTTGCAAAGTAAGCTTCTTAATCACACACCCATGTCTGCACTTACACCATTTTATATCCTAATTAAAAGAAATCCAAACACACAATGTGTGTGTGTGTGTGTGTGTGTGTGTGTGTGTGCGCGCGTGCATGCGTGTGTGTGCTGAGAGAAAGAGTAATTTATACTCAAAAGATGGAGTATGGTGGAGGGAAAAAAATCTGCAAGCTCCACTTTCTGCTGCAGGTATTTTTTGTTTTTCTTTTGTCTGGCGCACTTGAATTTTACAGAGACTGACATTTAAAAGTATTAGCAGTCAAGAAATGATAGACAAGTGTAGAGATACTTTATCCACCTTCCAGAACATTCTGCAAAACCTGCTTATAATCAAATATGTATTAAAATTATAAACTACCTAAATTCCCATATAACTTCATTGTATGACAACCTCACATCACAAATATGACAGACTGTTCTCAAAATATGTTTGTTTTTCATTTAACTCTTTTGCATTTAAATTGGGCATGTCCAGCCCAAATATTCTACCTACTTTACATTCAAACCAGCCAAATTTGACCCCTTACACCTACCATGCAATGTCATTCTGAAAACAATCACATTATTGAAATCTCAAAGGTTATGAGATAGTGCATGATTAATCATCATCATCATCATCGTCATCGTCGTTTAACGTCTGCTTTCCATGCTAGCATGGGTTGGACAATTTGACTGAGGACTGGTGAAACCGGATGGCAACACCAGGCTCCAATCCAATTTGGCAGAGTTTCTACAGCTGGATGCCCTTCCTAACGCCAACCACTCAGAGAGTGTAGTGGGTGTTTTTACGTGTCACCCGCACGAAAACGGCCACGCTCGAAATGGTGTCTTTTACGTGCCACCCGCACAAGAGCCAGTCCAGGGGCACTGGCAACGATCTCGCTCGAAAACCCTTTCCTCCCTATATTTTTAATTCTACCCATAATAATAATCCTTTCTACTAAAGGCACAAGGCCTGAAATTTGAACAATATAATTAAGTAAGCATTACATTTGAGAGAATAATCCGAATGCTAAAGGGTTAAGACATAAAATGATATTACACTACTTGTAAGAGAACTTGATCATTTTGCCAAATTACATGCAAAACAAATACAGAAACTATCATATATTCCCTTGAATAAACTAAATTAGAAAAATAAAAAAAATTACCTTCAACTATTTTTCTAATCATACAGCTCTAGGTTATGTCCCATGATAGAAGCCCTTTGTGTTTGTTTGCTTTTAGGCCATATTTTCCATGTTAGCATAGGTTAGATGAATATACTACTGAGGCGTTATTTTACCTCCTGATGCTAGCCTTTACATGTTTTCAAAAGTGGAGAGTCAGCAGATGATTTGTGGACAAAACAAAGAAATGACAATATACTATCACCCAGTGCAAATGTTAACACTCACACATACATCCATATATATATATATATATATATATATAATATAAGATAAATTCTTTATAAGAATTTATCAAGTAGTCAGCGTGAAAAAAACCTCAATGAAAAAAATAATGAAAAAAAATTTCGTAATGAAAAAAATTCATCATTTTTTCATAAATATAAATAATTT
>NC_068988.1:82580066-82599532 GCF_001194135.2 Octopus bimaculoides
ACACACACACACACACACACACACACACACACACACACACACACACACACACAATCAAGAAAAATTGTAAACAATGATGTGACACTAAATTAGCAATGTTACTGAATAACTACAAGCTGTGGTGTTTCTGCTGTGCAAGACAATCACTTAACACTGGGTGGGGATCATCAAAAATACAGAGAACCAACTTGCTATGATTCATCAAGATGATATTAAATAATTCTAAAATTCTATATAATAAACATTAAAAGGTGAACATATAAAAAAATTAGCTCCTCAACAAAACTGTAACTAGAATCTGGTTAGAGTGGTCTAATTCAACTATGCTTCAGTTTCATCTAAGATTGAACAGAGTAATGAATTTGTTTGATGAGTTAGAACAGTTGTTCAACCTAGTAACAAGTATTTTTGCTAAAAGAATTAAAGAAATTTTAATATTTTAGGCAAAGGTAATATGAAATACAGTTGATAGTGTCTATTATTTGAAATTCCAAAAATCTGAAATCTTTCAAAACTGGAAATTATTTTCAGTGAGTAAAAAGCAATGAACAGAAAATTCTAGAAAGTGCTCAGAAAGGAATTTTTCCTGGAAAATGAGAGTGAGCATAAAACAAAACCATAAAAGAGGGAAGTGGTGTGTAGCTGTTTTATGTGGTGTGTAGCTGTTTTATGTGGTTGACACAATAAAGTAAAATTCTAACATAGATTTGTCTTAATGAAAAGAAAAACTTTTACGCCATAAGGAAGTGGGTGAGAGTATAAATTTAAGTACAACTACCTTCACAGTATATGCATAAGCTGCATTAAGAAACGCAAATGGAGGACGTGTTTAGATTAACATCCCTAGCTATCTCACTGTATAGATGCAAGTATTTGGAATGTGAAGCATTTGCAGTCCCAAGAAATGTAGACTAAAGGATTAGTCTACATTAGTCATTACCATCATTTAACATCTCATGTTCAATGCTGACATAGGTTGGATGGTTTTCAGGATCATGCTCTAGTCTATCTTGGCATTGTTTCTACAGTTGGAAGCCCTTCCTAATGCCAACAGCATGTACTGGGTTCCTTTTTCATGCCATCAGCACTAGTGAGGTATCCATGCACCTTTTTCGAAACTACAAACCCCAAGAGAGGCAGCTTAGAAAATGAGGAATTAAAATATGAAAGGGGCCAGAGCAGAAAAATGTTTCTTGCTGTAAAGATGCTACATGGCTACTCACATTTTGGAAGAGATGGTGGTGAGGTAATCAAGATGGAGTTAGTAAGAAATAAAAATAGTGGTGATGAGGTGCCTGAGTTGACCCTCGATGTATGAGGTGAGAAGTGAGTGAACTATATCAAATCACATTACTACCAGAATAAATTAAAATGAATACAGAAAAGAATAGCTATCTACAAAGTACTGTCATATATAATTTAAATTCTAACATCCATAAATCAGTTTTCTAAATGTCAGTATAGCTACCTAAATAATGTGAATATATTCTTTTCAAAAATATGAATTTTGTGACATTATGCACAAAGAATACATTTTTTTGAACAATGATTGTCTACACAAAGACTTAATTCTCTTTCCCCAGGTAAGTAACATGAAAACATTTATCTCATTTCAAAATTGGACTATGGTCATGCTGGGGCATTACCTCAATGGGTTTTAGTCAAACAAATATCCCTAGTACTTATTTCAAGTTTGGTCCTTACTCTATCAATTTCTTTTGCCAAACTGCTAAGTTACAGGGATGTAAACAAACCAACCACAGGTTGTCAAGCAGTGGTGGGGAACAGACACAAAGACACAAAGACACACACCAGACTTCTACACAGTTTCTGTCAACAATCACTCACAATTGGTCAGTCCAAAGTTATAGTAGAAGGCACTTGTTCAAGGTGCTGTGCAGTGATACTGAACCTGAAACCTTCCCACACAAAAATTATACCATCTGCCCTTCAATCAAGAAAGAAAGAATCTCATTGTTGCCAGCAGTAGATAATGTTTTCCATTATTCCTTCTCTTCATATCTGTACATGTGTATAATATCTCGACAGACATCCAAAAATTAGAGAAAGAAAATTGCTGGTAAAAACCTTTCGATATTATTTCAAAATTATTATACATGGTTATACTCACACTAGTGAAATTCTATTAATTTTGGAAATAATAAGGAATATATTAAAATAACTTTGCTGTTAATAAGCTGATGTTCGAAACATAAATTAGCATGAAATTTCAATTTGGATCACTTTAAAGCAGAAAGCTTGTACCAAGGGCATTTTGGGCGGGTTGGTATCAAAATGATTAAGCACCTATCATATCTGATAGTGTTCTCAGAGTATAAACAGAACCTTTATTATATCCATGGGTAGTTATTACATTGTCCATACCGAAGATATTTTCCCACTTGTGATGTCACATATATCGTCTGACTGTCCCAGGGACTGAACTCAAGCCCACTACCTAAACTACTACACTTGACTCCTAACCAACACCTATATTTACCATCTTCTTGAATTGCAGGAAAATTGGGTTACAGAAATTAGGAGCGTTAAAGCTAACAGGTTTTTTCTTAAAACTCTTAATTTCTATTATGTAATTAATATAAACATTAAGCATTAAGTGGTTAATGCAATTAGTAACATAGCCGGTGGGTATAAGTTCAATTACTGGGTCATATGTGTATATGTGTGTGTGTGTGTGTGTGTCTGTGTGTTTTATTTATTGACATCACTTTACATATTTTGCCTAATTTCTCACCTGCATTGCTTAAATGTTATGTATATGTGTGTGTGTGTATATGTATATATAATTATACACACACACACACATGTTGGTTCAAGTGGAATGAGCAAGTAACAACACAAGAAGGGGAGAATAATAGAAAATCCCTGGTATGAAAACAAACTAGCTCTGTGAGTTTAATAAAGGGTTTGGTGTGAAATTCCAAGAATGTTACCAAGAGGCACCTGGACAAGACCAGAGGGTACAATGGCTGATATATTGCAACGATAACAACGAAGACAATACACTAGTCCAAATAAGTGTAATAAAAATAATTATTTGTCCATCATAGGCAAAATTTATTTCAAAATTATTCTAAACAAGTATTTTTCCAATAATCTATTAAATGCTATGGTGGCCTTACAGATAGGTTTAAATATTAGAAAGTAGTTTTTTTTTTTTTTATATAAATATATATATATATATATATACAATTGCAATTTAATTTTCCTTCTAATGTTGATGAAAAGAAATCAATATCCATCTCGTTATCACATAATTCAATGCTATATAAGGAAGCTACTAATTTCATAGAATTGTATGTGTATTAGTTGACAAAACCAAATACATCCACTATTTCAGAATTTCAAATATACACACACACACACACACACACACACATGCACGCACGCGCGCATACACACACACACACACACACACACACACACGCACGCACGCACGCACGCACGCACACGCACACACACGCACACATGCACACACACACAAAACATGCTGGAAATCATAAAGGGGAATAAGAACAACCTTAGGTAAAATGAATCAAGGTGTCTATGATAGAATATTTATCAAATGATAAGTTATAAACTGGAAGTTGCCAGCTATTTTAGAGTGACTGAAATTTTTGGTACATATTAATGAAAATATTTCATGAAACTAAAACAGGTATAAAAGCTATAATATGAATGCCGACACACATCATTACATAAGATAAAATTAATATTCATGAGAAAATTCTCCTGCAACAAATGTTTACATGTTTGATATAATTTTAACAGTTAAACAAAAGAATTTTTTCTTTTTGTTTTAATTAATGATATTCAATATCATTAGCATGCAATTGCTTTCATTTTTAGTTATTTTCAAGGTTAGACTGCAGTCAATTTTACCGGTATCAGTATATTTATGTTTTGTCGTTAATATGAATATTTAATCAATCTTTATGTAGGAGTATTACGAGGAAATAAACAGCTTGTTACATAAAACCCAATTATTTTTTCACATATAAAGCTGAATATTTTAATAAGTCAACAAAATTAAATCAAGAACTAGCAATTAGCTTTGTTTACATTAATTCCTTTAGGTTTTTAGTCCATATAAAAGTTTACTTTCTTTTCAGCAACAATGTCTTCTACATTGAAAACCATAGTAGGAATTGATTTTATGCTATTTCAGTGGGATACTTAAATAGAATTTCTGTTTATAAAGATTCATAGCTATGTTAATCAGCTTCAAGCAGGAATTACAGCATAACTTATAACACGAAATTAGAAAACATGATAAACTAGAAAAAAAAAAAAAAACAGATACCCATTTTCTCTTTCTTTTTTTTTTTCTTTTTTTTCTTCTCTGAATTTTAAGTTAATCTTATTCATATCATGTGATGATAATATGAATTTAAATAAAACATTATCTACAAAGTTTTTGGACTGGAAGCTATAAAATAAAACCATAATTGATGATAATAAATACAGTCAATTTAAATCATAACTACTAGAAGAGATTATTTAAACAAATTTAGAATAATAAAAAATATTAAAACATGTGTTCTTTATTTCATGTGTGTATGAAGGTCAGTTGCATGAAGTATATTTTTAAGAGGCAAAAATATTTACAGACAAAACAGAAGGAACCATCCAATGATGGTTGATGTATCTGTCATCCCAATATCAGCAACAGTCATTTGTTTCTATAATAAAAGGTGGTATACCTTTTAGTTATACTAACCTTTTGCTACACATTTTTAACAAATATATATATCTATATATATAACAATATAACACTCTTGGTGCAGCTTCACTGAGAAAAATGTCATCAATGATTGGTAGTGACTGTTAATTTTGTTAATAACAACATGTAAACACATGAACTGACGGTGGGGTGTGTAGAAAGAAAAAAAAAATAGGGAAATTACCTGAATGATTTAACGATGGCATAAGCAGCAAAAAGGAAGTTATCAGAAAAGCTTTTATCAACTGTAGCCTTAGTATGCATCGTCCTTGGCCAGGGGAATGTTATATGAGGCTGGGTTTCCATGTTAACTGCTACTGTATTATCAATAGTAAACCAACAACTTTGACTGCTGCTGTACAAGACTGTTCAATGAAACAAATCTTTGTACAACAGCCAAATTTTATCGACCATAAGCAGCTAATATCTACTATACCAGCAAGTTGAGAGTAGAACTCACTTCTTTCCACTATAGGATCAACTAGTAAACAGACACTTGAAATAAAAATCTCGTAGTGGATTTTAATTTACTTATTTATTTTGTTCGACTGTTGTAATATTAGAGTTTTAAAAATAAGTGACAGTCAGAATATTTAGAGGTGTGGTGGGAGAGGATACACCCACACTATTTTTAAACAAAATCAAATTAATTGAATGATGATAGATGAACATATTCTATTAACATTTTGAATATTGAAGTAAATGTTGTGTTGTCAATCTTTTCAATAATCTAGAATTCGTGTTCATATTTTATGAAGTGTATTATGAAGTCATATTAAACAAATAGTGTTGACACTAAACATGACAGGTTCAATTTCAATCAACAGCTGACTTGCCTAGTAAAAGTAGAATATAAATGTTCAATTTGATCAATGAGTCATCATATATAAGGTCACAAGCTAACACTAGTATAGACTGCCAAGTCTGGTTACTACATTCGATTACTTATGCAGCGATAATTTGAAAAAAATATACGTATTGACTGCAGTATATCATATGGAATAAGCACTCGAGATGTCATTTCATCAAGAACAAAAATAGTACTTCATGGAAACTGATATTAGCTTTTAAAAATATTTCTCCATATTAAACTTAAATTATAGAAAAACTTAATGTTAATCAGATAGTCCTTAAAGTGAATCTAATTAGAAAGAAAAGAAAAAAAACTAAGCTGACATCATTCCATCAAAACAAAAATAGTTTTGTTTAGAGCAAGTGATATGACAGGTGAAGATAGATATGAAATACAATCATAACATGTATAAAACAAAAGAGAGTACATGAAAAATAACTTTACATTCTTAGAAGGTATTACATCGTAGAACTGATTATCATTGTTGCTTAAAAAGATTTGATCTGACAATTAACTGCAAACAAAACTATACATCAATGTTCAGGTACTTTCTTGACATGACAAAGTATTAAATATACAGTTAAAATTAAGTTATTTTAGGATAGTAAACTTTAAAACAGTAGTTTTGGTATTTTATAAACACTTTTTCACTATTGCATATTCTGCAAAAAATAAAAATTACTTTAATCAAACAGAATCTAATTTTATGCAGTGATTTATTTTTTCCCCTTTTCCTATCCTATCTAGCAAATGACCCCTTTTTTAGATATCTATCTTTGACCTTTTGTTTCTATATTTGGACTGCAGCCATGCTGGGTCACCATTTTGTAGGGTTGTCAAACAATGGTGGGGAACAAAACACACACACACACGACAGGCTTCTTTTAATTTGTCTCTCAAATCTACTCACAAGGCTTTGATCAGCTCAGGGTTATTGAGGAAGGTGCTTATCCAGGGTAATGCATAGTGGTACTGAACCAAAGACCACATGGTTGGAAAGCAAGCTTCTTACACCACAAACGTGCCTATTAAAGGCGAAAAACTAGGTAACAAAATTATGTTGGACCTTGTATGTCGTGTTTTTCTGTTCACTGGTAACACAATGTCCTTCTCATATCTGAATACCGTCAAAGATATTTTTTTTAACGAAAATATGTTTGAAATATAAGTATTGTGCATAGTTTAAATATTTAATTTCTAAGAAATATCATGACATTACTAAACACCCAGCATACACAATCCCACAGTGCTCCCTTCTGAGGTCACAAGGTCACCAAGGAGGTGCTATTACCTACATTAAGAATCATTACTCCAAACAGTATTAAAAATCTGTTTTAATCAGTGCTACTATAGGTGAAAATTCTCTCAAACTAAGAGGGAAAAAATCTATAATACATACATCAAAAATTTGTTTTAAATCTCGTAACAATTATCTGGAAATATATAACTAACAACCCTGTAGTTGGAAAGTGCTTGAAAGATTTATATAGTTATAGAATATACAATTTTCTTTTTTTTCCTTTTATCAAAACTGCAACACCATACTGTGGCAAAAATAGAGTTTATGGATAGGCACTCTTTAAAGTTTATTATTAGGAAAGACAACTGAAGAACATCAAATAAGAGAGAAGACTGAAAAGGGTTAATATGTTGAGAAAGATACTCCAAAGGGGTTAAGGTGTTGAATGACACTCCAGACTGTTCTGCTGAACAATGACGTGAGAAATAATAGAAGACAAGCTTTATGAATATGGGAAGATAATATCAAAAACACGATAGTAATTAACTTTCACAGTATCAACACACTTCTATAATACAAAATCACAAAAACTATCCATTTTAAAATTAAATCATTACGTGAAAGTGTATTCCAATCACCTTAGTTCATTTACAAATCCCTCCAAATTCTTCGTTCACCATCATCATTTAACATCCATGTTCCAAGCTGGCATGGGTTAGATGGTTTGACAAGTTGCAATGTTTCTGAAGACTGCACTGTGCTCCAGTGTCTACTTTAGCATGGTTTCTACAGTTGGATGATTATTTTTCAATATAATTGAAACATACAGACAGTGTGAATCATTAGAAATATGATCATAAAATAGTTGGCAACAAAACAATACAGAGAAAACTTTCTATCAGGTTCCACATGGATATTAGGTGTAAGGGATGAACAATTCGTTTGTTAGAATAGTAATGTTGATATATGACAGATGACAGTTGCAAAGATGAAGGAACGGAACAGTGATGAGTTTGAAGGTTAGAGTATCAGGGATCAGTATTAAGCTCACTCCTATTTATACTTACGACAGAAGTGCTGGTTCAAAACATAAAAGGTTTACCATATGAGCTGCTGTATGCTGATAATTGGTGTGAATAACCAAAAGTATAGATGAACTTAGGATGAATAGGTCATTGGAATGTTATGACAAAAAAAACAGTAGGAAAATGAATATAGGTAAAATGTCAATGATTGAAAGTAGTGATGAGGCAGAAAGACAAAAGTGACTGAAGATGATAAGATGTATGATAAGTGGTAAAAGAAAGTGCTAAAATATATTATGGAAAGAACAACGATGTGAATGTGTGAGTTTGCATGAAAGGTGCATGAGTGGACATCATTAAATGCATAACATGTGTTGGATGTTTTCATTAGACATGTAATGTGAAAGGGGTATTAATGTGGCAGCTACATTTAAGTATAAAGTGTAAATGGAGGGAGCTGCAGATGATAGGAATACTGAGGTGTATCTTCAAAATGGCATGAAGATGGAAGATGCAAAAATATTTTGTTACTTAGTAGAGGGAAGCATGTTGTTACTTAGTGCAAGAAGTGAGTTGTATGCTAAAGAAGTAAAGGATGTGGATGAAACTGAACAGAAAAATGAATGTTGTATAAGAGAGAAATGCTAAGATTTATGTAAATGAGACATGGACAATCAAAGTGGAGTAACAGAAAAGAGAATAAGTGAGTAGATAAACAGTGTATCAGTGAGTGAGAGGAATGAAATGGTAAAGAATAAGAAAGAGTCAGTGTTGGATATTGTGAAGAGATACGGGATAAGGTGGCCAGGTCATTTGATGAGGAAAGATGAAAGTGATGGAAATGAATATGAAAGGATGTAGAGAAAGACATGACCAAGAATTATGAAAGGGAAAATGAGAGCAAGGAGAGGGAGATATAGAAGAGAAGGGTAAAATGAAGACTGTTATGGAGCCTACAAGATTAAATTCTACTCCAGCAGGGAAAATGGGTCTTTAAAGCATTTGAATACAGAGGTAGTGAAAACACAGAATGTGATGCAAATAGACAAGACTAAGTTAAACATAAATGAAGAAACAACAAAAGCATTGGCCAATGTATGTCACACATAAATGTGATGATACTTGCAATATGAAATATAGACAGTAGTAGATAGCCATAGTAAATCTAGTAACAACTACATTGGATCACTGATGACTAAGTCTTTATGTAAGGATTCAACTTATCAATATACAGTAGTGGTTTCCCTTGCAAGGTTCTTACACAGAGCTGTTATATCATTGTGTTACATACCTTGGTACAAGGTGGACCAACTAGTTAAGTGTATAGGCCATCAATGATAGGACGTATATTGTCGATCTGCTTGGTTCTCCACTTTTAACTCAGCTATTCACATTTGCTATGGTAGATGTAGACAACAAAAGAAAAGTAAATCATAGGTGAAATAATTAAACCAGATTTACTATCACTGGCCCATAATGAAATAACAGCATTGATCTACACTGGTGATGAAGATGTTTAGAATGCTGATTATGGCAAACATGAGAAGGATACAAGATGCTTTGTGTTTTCTGGGCTGGTATCCCATGTTTCTGCTGCTGGTACTTGAGTAAATTTTACTTGTCAGTCATTTATAGTTCATAAAAGGTAGAAAGCTGATAATATTGAAGTTAATTAAATTACAAGTCTTTACAAAATGTAGTCTTCTTCCAAGTCAAAAGAATTATTTTATCAGGAAATGAAAGATTACACATTAACAGAATATGTTATATTCCCTAGCTAAGGCTAATATAAAAAAAATTCAGTTTCATAATTAAACAGAATTTGAACTAAGATAGTTACCATCAGTATTAAGCAAATTATTTTGATTTTTGATTCTTCAAACAATTTAAAAGGTTTTTGAATTATTTCAAATGAATTATCTTAAGAGAAAACAAAAACTGATTTTAAAATATTTAATAATGATATTTAATAATTCAATTTGGAAAAGTTATCTAATTCAATTAAGCTAGTGAGATGACTGACAAAATGGTCAGGAATTATTTTTAAAAAGTGATAATAGATATAGAATTGTTTTCTGTTACTGTTTTTTTAATGTCTAAGTCAGAGAAAAATCATACCCATGATCCTTTCTAAGACTGGTGGATGCCAAAAAGTTGAACTGGGTGACTGAGTAAGTCTACTATCCAAGGGCAAAAACAAAAGGCTTCCACAGGTTCCCAAAGGCAAAGACTTCCACAGTTTCCCAAGGGCAAAAGCACTTAGTTTACCCTGTACCAAATCTTATTCACCAGGCTTTGGAAGAAGACACACACCTAAGACTGTGTGTGATAGCAGTAAATCAAAACCTACAGTCGAAACAGTATTTTATTTAAAATATCCAACTTCCAGCATTAGAGATATTTGCAAAAACATTCCAAATCCTGATAGTAAGGAAATATAGACTAAATTTGGACTTAGCAACCAAAATTTAGAATACTAAAAGAAAATTGGGGTTGGGTAAATATATTATCAAGGAAAACAGGGACACCTCCATCCCCCAGGAGTTGCATGTTGTTTCTCACTTAGCAAGTCACTCATCATCATTGTCTTTATTTTTGTTTTTCCTTCGTTGATATGGATTTGATGGGTCAAAATAGTCCAGTCAGTCCATATTTAAACTGGTGGGAAAACATTTCTGCTTGCTGATATGGTTATGGCTGTGCGAATAAAGAATTCACTTAGCAGTCATGTTGGGTTCAGTCTTACTGCAGCACCTTGGGCCAACCAAAGCGTTGTGAGTAGATTTGGTAGACAGAAAGTGAAAGAAGTGTAAATATGGATGATGATGGTGGTGTGTGTATGGCTCCTTGTCTTGGTGTTGCACAATAGTTGTAAATGAGTGCCACCATTACATAAGTGCTATTCGTTTTTAATTTTCCATGAAAAGATATCTGGCCACGGGGAAATATCTTCTTACCTGGAAACAGGTTAATTGGCAACAAGAAGAGTATTCAGTTGTAGGAAATCTGCCTCAACAAAAGCCATCTGACTCATGCAAGCAAAGAAGACTGGACATTAAAATGATAAGTGTATATATATTCAACATTATAAAGAGAGAGGATTATATTCATTGTATTATATATATGTATGTATGTATGTATGTATGTATGTATGAATGAATGAATGAGTGTGCGTGTGTGTGTGTGTGTGTGTGTGTGTGTATATATGCTTGTGTATATATATATTCATATTCATTAAATGCCTTAATTGCAATTGTTTTCTTTATTTTCCTGAGTTTTTTTCCACCACATATTTTACTCGTCTGACATCATAGTGTTGTTTGTCTCCTCCCTACTTCATAACCTGTGTGTGTGTGTGTGTGTGTGTGTGTGTGTGTGTGTGTGTGTGTGTGTGTGTGTGTGTGTGTGTGTGTGTGTGTGTGTGTAAAGATATAAAAATTCTAATTATAGCAGCTAGCATTGCCAAAGACCTTCAGCAGTAAAACAACAACTAACGACAGACTTTAGGTATCCTCCCCACTCATACCAGCATGAGAAAACAAACAAGACAGCAATGAATCATTACCAATGATATTTGTTTTGATATAAGACAGGTCGCGAAGAAGAAATCAGATATGAAGAAAGACCACAATAGATTTGCTTTGTTCCAGAGCAACCTTTTTATTCATTGTTTTGAACAAGAGTTTGTAAAGGCACAAATCATTTGAAAACCCGTTCCTTAACCTTTTTGTTAGCATATTTATGTTGGATTATATTGTCATTGTTTTAATTGATTTTAAAAATAATGAGGAATTGAGTAAAATAACTTTGTCATTATTAAGCTGGTGTTAAGAGTAGAAGACAGTCTGAAATTTTAACAAAGTTTTAAATTTCAATTATTTCAAAATAAAAAGTTTATATCATAGAATCAAGTGTGATCTTGAGCAGGTTGGCATCAAAAGGGTTAAAATGTTGCTTTCCAACGATGAGGTTAATCAGCTTATTTTGAG
Organism: Octopus bimaculoides; assembly: GCF_001194135.2. Taxonomy (NCBI): domain Eukaryota; kingdom Metazoa; phylum Mollusca; class Cephalopoda; order Octopoda; family Octopodidae; genus Octopus; species Octopus bimaculoides. The sequence continues at coordinate 82,591,918 of NC_068988.1, forward strand.
AGATAATTTATGTCAAAGCAATCACATAAATTAATACTACAAGTTCTCTAGAAGTGTACTTAGCCTTTAGCAGCCTTTCACTTTCCTAATGAGAACTTTCCCCCACCTACTGCTCATATAATCTGAACAAGGCACAAGGTCACAACTTAACCATTTCATATTCTATATAGCAGTAACTTAGCAACACCCATTGATAATAAGGGATTAAAACTGTACAACCTTAGAGTCAAAAGTTCTCATATTCAAGCCACCAAAGAAACACACTCTCACCTCTCTTTCATATACAAGTGTGTATACATACACACTCACACATATGTGTGTGTGTGTGCATGCACACACACACATGTATATACACATGCTTATACATACACATGTATGTTCACCTTCATGACAAGCCATTTAATTAAATCACTGTACCACCTAACATATAATTACAGTTCAGCATCATGAAAATTATATTAGCAACTGATTATATTTAGAGACAATGAGTTAAGTCTGAAATGTCATGATGTAATAATTAAAGCTACTCGCTTTGATAAAAGTCAGAAGTATATCTCAACAGCTTGCTGAAGCAAGTCAATAAATAATACTTAGAAATATTTGTAAATATGTTGTTAGTAACTTTTTCGAATATCTCTACCCAAATTCTCAATAACACATTACATAAAAGAATCCTAATAACACAGATGATATATGCCACCTGCTAATTTAACTTTCATGTGAATAAGTGTTATTTTAATTTTATGGTGTCCAACAAAATACCTGACACTACCTATACATTCTGGGTTCAAATATTGTCAAAGCTGACTGCTTATCTTTCCAGAATCGATAAAATAAGTATGTGCAAGAAAGAGCACAGAGTGGGGTCAGTTAATTTTGACTACACTTCTACATCCACTTCTTAGATAAGTGACCTTATAATTGTGTGGGACATCAAAAATATAGAGTCTTAGTTAAGTCTGAGGTTAAGACTATATCAGACTAGAACCAATAAAAATATATTAGAGTCATGCACAGCTATCAATTCAATTGATTGTATGTGCTTTAAAAACAAAGGTTACTATGACAGAAGTATGTTGGAGAGAGAGAAAAAGAGCAAGTAGGAAAGAGATTAACCTAAAATGCAAAGCAACTCACACAGACACAATCATTCTTTCAAACTGAAGGTCAATGTTAGTCGGGTTAGCTTCAACTCATCCAAGTCTACAATAAGCTCCATTAGAATCTGTAGGTATATCAAAATATTCACAAAAAATATCTCATGTATAATATGCATTGAATATTCTTTACTACTAAGTTATATGGGGTGGGGAAGAGTATTTAGTCACATTTATCATAATTGCTGTATAATTCACATTGTAAAAGTTCCGGCATCCTACACGGAATGACAAATGAAATTTGAAAGTAGTATTTGAACTTCACTAGTACAGGCCACAAACATTCACCTGTTGTAAAATCAACTTAGTGGCAATTACAGTGTTATTGAGATATATTCAATGTTATTTATCGAAAATATCATTTCTGATTGACTATGAACTGAACGACACCAATAACAACAGCAAGAAACCAATAAAAAGAAATACAAACTTTAAAAAGCATTACATATAAAATTATGAACAAATAAACAACCCGAATTAGAAACGGTTTCTTAATATTGAACCTTTTAAGTATGAAAATATATAAAAAGCAACAATAATTGGTGAGTATTTACAGTCTGAAGGTATTAAAAACAAACAGAAAACTCCTTTTAATGATGTAACAGAGCTGTTCTTAATTGTATTTAGCATGAACAACCAAACTTCCTCCAAACATTACCCTACATATGAACCAACAAGCAAGGCAGCTACATAATAGTTTGACATATTAAAAATGGCAGCCAATTCTTCTTTAAATTATACCCTTCTTCTGTTAGTTTGATGCAATTCTTAGTCATTGCCATTCAGCTCTGAGAGGTGAGTATGAAATGAAAGAGCAGTTTTAAACATAGGTGATTATAATCCTAGAAAAATGCACAATCAATTTGAAAACATGTTATTTTTAGCATCTCTCTCTCTCTCTCTCTCTCAAAAGAAAAACCTGTAATATTTTGAAACTCAGTTAAAAATTTATTCTTAAATAAAACACTTTAATTAAAACTTCTTTTTTTTTAAATCAGAATTTTAATAAATTGAAACAACATTTTAAATTTTCACCATTAACATACCAGCTTGCATGGGTCAGACTGAGTTTATTTGAGCAGATTTTATACAGCTGGTTTCCCTTCCTGTTGCCAACCCTAACCTGTTTCCAAGGTAGTATTTCCTCAGAGTCAGATATGTTTGAGCAGAATACTGGAAAAGAATAACGCTGCTTGTATGGCAGTGACACTCATTTACAACTATCACACTATGTCAAGACAAAGAAGCACAAATACACCATGCATGTACATATGACTGGCTTCATTTAGTTTCCATCTACCAAATCCACTCACAAGGCTTTGAACAGTCCAGAGCTATAATAGAAGACAAGTGAACAAAGTACCACACAGTAGGACTGAACCTGAAACCATGGGGTTGGGAAGCAAATTTCTAAACCACACGCAAAAAAGACATTTCAAACTACAATTTAGATCTTTAAAATAAAGGAAAAAATGAGTAGCTTTAGTTTTCGTGTACCTGTACCCACTAATTTCTAGGTTTGAGAATTTAACAATAAAGTGCCCAGTTTAAAAGAGAGAGAACTATATTTAAAAGGTACAGAGAACTGTATTTCAGATCTCCATTTACAAATAGCAGTGTATGGGTAACATAGAATCTCTTATATACCCAGAAATCTACTCAATGAGGGTCTTCACCTAATCCCATTTGTCCTGTATTAATTATAATGTAATTTAAGGCGGCGAGCTGGCAGAAACATTAGCACACCGGGCGAAATGCTTAGCAGTATTTCATCTGTCTTTACTTTCTGAGTTCAAATTCCACCGAGGTCAACTTTGCCTTTCATCCTTTCGGAGTTGATAAATTAAGTACCAGTTGCATACTGGGGTTGATCTAATTGACCGACCCCCTCCCCAAAAGTTTCGGGCCTTGTGCCTAGTGTAGAAAAGATTAATTATAATGCAACGTAACATAAACAATACATGACTTATATAAGATACATTTAAATTTCATGTCATAGAAATTGTGTTTCACTAAGAAAAAGAAAATTTCCTTCTTCTACCTTCACATGAAGGCTGATAAACCCAGTGTGTGCATGCGTGTAAGCTAACAGAATATTATAAAATATTTATAAATCCAGTCTTCTTAATACCATCATAATCTCGAAAAAACACAAGAGAAACCCCACTCCCCATATCTATACTATGTATGAGTAGTTGGTTATGCAACCAATCTTGTTCAATGTACAGGTGTGGCACCTGTACATTGAACAAGATCGGGTGCAGCAAAAAAAACAAAAATCCTCAAATTCACCATTCTTGATGTTTCAACAGTAAATGTATGGTGTGCATTGGTCCAAACCATGATGGTAACTGTAAAAAAAAATAAAACATTAGCTACATGAAGATACCATTACCACCTGTCTAACTTCACTATTGCCATGCCAATAGCCATGTAAAATATGAGAGGTTTTCCTGGCACATCCTCTTTGAAAGTGATTTAAAAGTTATTTAGTTATTAAAGGCTTGTTCTAAACAAGGGTTTATAGAGGTGGTCCTCTCATACAAATGGGAGGAAATACAAAACAGAAAAAAATAGATTACGAAAAAACATAAAATCCAAGGTAAACAAAAGAATCTGAAAATTTCCAGATGAGTCTACCTTCCGCTAAGTTGTCAATACCTGAACTACTTAGCTGCTTCGAAATATTTATAAACACATTCCATCCATGAAGGGCAAAGTCAAAACAAAAACTTGCACTATATATACTGAACATGTGTTTTACATGTCACTTGTTACTGGATCAGATTACAGTTCCACAAAGTAATAAAGAGGAAATCTAGCAGCTTATCACAACTGTCCTGTGTATAATAATACAGTAGTTGCTTTGAAAGTCATACCAATAACTTTTGACTCCCAACTGCATTAAAGTTAACAAATCTGTTTATCCATTCCATTCATAACAGAGATCTCAAAACAAATTATATAACAGGTAACATGCTGCTGAACAAGGAAAAATTTGAGCTCATCTCCTTTGAAAAGGAGGATATACTCAAGTCATATTCTCTTCCCTCAGAGATTCTTCTGATGTCAATATCAGACTTAAGTGTAACTGTGAACCATAACCTAAACTGGAGTGCACACGCCGACAATAAAGTGGATATGGTTTGTAGATCTTTATACCCCAATTTCCCACATGGAAAGATATCCATTCATCTATTTGCCAAAGTACAAATAAAGTTGGAGAATCAAAAATGTCTTGAGACCAACATAAGAAATCATCAATGATTACATGCCCTACTGATAATTTTTAAAATTTAAGGAAGATTTTAAATGACTGTCTAAAATTAAGATAGTTCGGTTACTATCTAAGGTGTAATTAAAGTTAATCGTCATGTAGATACCCATTAAGGTTTTATTCTAGATATCTCTAAAAGATAAAATTTTAACTTCAAATGAACAAAATACCATGCAAATTTAAAATAAATACCATATTTAAGTATATGCAGTCATCTTTTTAAATAGAAAAAACATATATATTCATTTACAATGCACAATTATTCACTTCCTTCATCCAGGATATAATTTGTGGTAATTAGAACCTTTGTAATTTTGCATGTAGCAGTAAAGTCATGGTTGTGATTAACCATGTAATCAGAATATAATGTTTTCAATTTTTTGCTTAAAAGGCTTATTGATACAGATGTCCAGTGATTATAAAATGTTTGTTAAACCACCAAGCATAACAAGTTCTGTATATTACATTATTGCAGGCTATTTCATTGTTATCTGTAAGGCAGCCATGAAGATAATCCAATACAAACATTGGTTTCAGTTTTAGCAAAGCACAAACATGATTCCAAACCAAACAGACCCATTCTTCATCCAGCCTTTTTCAGTAGCAGAAACAATAACATTATTTGTAAATTTAATGCTGCCTATAACAAAGGGGCAGTTTACCACCATTAATACAAGCATTAGTATACAACACTGTTTTACACTGCCACCTGTAAGGCCAGATATCAATTTAGTATCATCTATTTCAAAATACACTGGTATTTAATCATCATTTCTAGTTTGATTAACTAACCCCAGACTTCTTTTATGCATACCAATGATAAGTATCAATGTATATGACACTTTCCTATATTATCTGGTTGACTATACAAGTGAATAGACATATTTCAAATAGATATTTTAAGCAGCTCAGCAACTATCCCCAATGGGCCAACTTCTTTTCCTGCCTTCATATTCTTTATTGCTTTATCATGCTCATGTCAACTTGGATAGATGCCCATCACTACAGTTGAGTTTACATGGGGTAGACTCTCTTACAAACATTCTCCACATTCAACAGCCCTCACTTTCATGCCATTTTCTTTTCAGCAACAGTAAATACAGGTGTGCCATTATCATTCCACACAACTTCTCTATGACTACTTTATTTTCTGTAGTAAACTGCTTACCAATTCCGAATACTTCATGTCTCTGATCCTTACATTTTAGAACATTGGTAAACTTCCTACTTTCAACTTCTCCCCTTGCTAAATATATGTGATGTCTAGGATCTGTTCTAGCTACTTATTATATTCCTCTTTAACACCTACTTTCTTCCAATATTTCCAGGACTATCTCTATGCCTTAACAGCTCTCTCTACAGAACTATTCTCTCATCATGTCACCCTTTTGGCTGTAACCTTACACCAGCCACAGATATCTATTACCCAAAATACATTGTTCCATAAAGGACAACTGTGTGTGTGTGTGTGTGTGTGTGTAAAATGTATACTTGGTTTACCTTTCCATCACTAAATCAACCACAAGCAAAAATAAGAATGGGAGAATACTAGTAATGATGCTAAGGTTCTAAGTATACCCAGAATCTGTCCTGAGACAACAACTAGAATCCTCATACAGATTCTGAAAGATGCTGAGATACTGTTAGGGAATAACATATGCTTGGACAATCATCCATAGAGATTTCTTATGGATGCAAGGAAAATTTGCTGTAAAACATGGAAAATGTTAGCAGAGGCAGCCAATGATGCCTACACACGATCCTCAAACACAACTGGTAAAAATTATGAAGGAGGAAATCCTTCTGCAAAACACGATGGCATTATATCAGTTTCACTTAGCAATTACATTTTACATGTAGCAGCCACTTGGCATGCAAAAACTGCAATATCGACACCAGAAGAAGGAAAATGAGACAAAAAAAGTCTAGCCTAAGAGAATCTGGCACAGACATTCCAACAAGATTTCAAATGAATGAAGAGTAGCTAAATAGACCCAGAAAGAAATGCAGCAGAACGAAGCCTACTATCTCATTACGCATTTCTCAAGATGAAGTGACTCAAGAGGTCACTTCTCTGGTCTATCTATGAGAGTAGCAACAACTCATCCAACTTACATCAGCACCAAAAGTGGTCATAAAATGACAATTATACATGTACATATGTGTAAGTGTGAAGGCGCATGGCTCAGTGGTTAGAGCGTCGAGCTTACGATCGTGAGGTTGTGAGTTCGAATCCTGGACCGGGCTGTGTGTTGTGTTCTTGAGCAAGACACTTTATTTCACATTGCTCCAGTTCACTCAGCTGTAGAAATGAGTTACGACATTACAGGTGCCAAGCTGTACCGGCCTTTACCTTTCCCTTGGATAACACTGGTCGCATGGAGAGGGGAGGCCGGTATGCATGGGCAACTGCTGGTCTTCCATAAACAACCTTACCTGGACTTGTGCCTGGGAGGGTAACTTTCTAGGTGCAATCCCATGGTCAGTCATGACCAAAGGGGGTTTCAGTATATGTATTTATTATGCAATTATGTGTGTATGTGTACATATATATATAAAATGTATCATTTTATATCCGTTTTTCCATGGTAGAATCATCATCATCATTTAATGTCTGCCTTCCATGCTGGCATGATTGGGACCATAACTTAGACAAATATGCATTAGTGAGGTTATAACCTAGCAGTGTGGGTTATAACCTAGTCACCCGTATAGTTAGGGATGCTGTCAGTAAGGTGAGGGTTGGCAACAAGTATAGCAAAGAATTCAGAGTGTAAGTAGGGCTTCACCAAAGATCAGTCTTCAGCCTCCTCTTGTTCATCAAAGCCTTCCAGGCAATAACAGAATTCAAGACAGGCTGCCCCTGGGAGCTCCTCTATGCTGATGACCTTTTGTTCTTATAACTAAATCACTACCAGAACTAGAGAAGTTTCCGGTGTGGAAGTAATGTCCTAGGCCTTAGAGTTAATCTAGCAAAAACCGAAGTCTTAGTAAGTAGGAAAGCAGACAAATTAAAAATCCCTTCAGGTAGATGGTTCTGCTTGATCTGTAGGAAAGGCGTAGATAGAAACTCCATAAGATGTACCCGGTGTAAGTCATGAACACTTAAGAGGTACAGCAATATCAGAGGAAGGTTAACAGGGAAAATAGTTTTTGTGTGTGGAAGTTGCACACATACAAT